>NC_091336.1:3974817-4197455 GCF_038502225.1 Cherax quadricarinatus
TCTTTGAAGTAGGGACAATGGATTCCACAACTGGCATAGGCTTCTCAGGGTTAGCCCCAAACCCTTCAAAATCTTTCTTAATTTCCATACTAATTCTCACCCTTTTTACCACAGGGTGGCACTAGAAGCTTTCTTGGGGCCCATGGTGACTTATTTTGCAGTTGTTCTTCTTTCTTTCAACACACCAGCCATATCCCACCGAGGCAGGATGGCCCAAAAGGAAAAACGAAAGATTCTCCTTTTACATTTAGTAATATATACAGGAGAAGAGGTTACTAGCCCCTTGCTCCCGGCATTTTAGTCGCCTCTTACAACACGCATTGCTTACGGAGGAAGAATTCTGTTCCACTTCCCCATGGAGGTAAGAGGAAATAAGCAAGAACAAGAACTAGAAAGAAAATAGAAGAAAACCCAGAGGGGTGTGTGTATATATATGCTTGTACATGTATGTGTAGTGTGATCAAAGTGCAAGTAGAAGTAGGAAGACATACTTGAAATCTTGCATGTTTATGAGACAGACAAAAGACACCAGCAATCCTACCATCATGTAAAACAATTACAGGTTTTCGTTGTACACTCACTTGGCAGGACGGTAGTACCTCCCTGGACGGTTGCTGTTTACCAACCTACTACCTGCAGTTACAAGCACAGAAAACGCTGGGATAAGGTGAAATGTACTAAATGTATGTGTGGATGCGACCGCATTGGCTGGCTTGTAAACATTGGCACCCACGGGGCAGCTGAGGCCACACATGGGACACGTCCCGGATGAATCACGTAAGGCGAGGCAAAATTTTTGCGTTCAAATGCCTCATATGGCAGATTTAACGTAAGGCGATGCGTTTGTAAGGCCGGGGTCCACTGTATTCTATTTTTTGTGTGAATAAAAATTACAAATGGTTTATATTGTAATAATACTACTACTAATAATAATAATGTATAATAATAATAATAATAATAATAATAATAATAATAATAATAATAATAATAATATGTATAATAATAATAATATGCATAATAATAATAGCTCTAGGTAGTAGGTTGGTAGACAGCAACCGCCCAGGGACGTACCACCGTCCTGCCAAGTGAGTGTAAAACAAATGCCTGTAATTGTTTTACATGATGGTAGGATTGCTGGTGTCCATTTTTCTGTCTCATAAACATGCAAGGTTTCAGGTACGTCTTGCTACTTCTATTTACACTTAGGTCACACTGCACATACATGTACACACATATATATATACACACCCCTCTGGGTTTTCTTCTATTTCTTCTACTGTTCTTGTTTATTTCCTCTTACCTCCATGGGAATGTGGAACAGAATTCTTCCTCCGTAAGCCATGCGTGTTGTAAGAGGCGACTAAAATGCCAGGAGCAAGGGGCTAGTAACCCCTTCTCCTGTATATATTACTAAATGTAAAAGGAGAAACTTTCATTTTTCCTTTTGGGCCACCACGCCTCGGTGGGATACGGCTGGTGTGTTGAAACAAAGAAGAAATAATGCTAATAATACTTTTTTTTTTTTTATCAAATCGGCCGTTTCCCACCAAGGCAGGGTGACCCAAAAAGAAAGAAAATCCCCAAAAATAAAATACTTTCATCATCATTCAACACTTTCACCTCACTCACACATAATCACTGTTTTTGCAGAGGTGCTCAGAACACAACAGTTTAGAAGCTTACACATATAAAGATACACAACATATCCCTCCAAACTGCCAATATCCCAAACCCCTCCTTTAAAGTGCAGGCATTGTACTTCCCATTTCCAGGACTCAAGTCCGACTATATGAAAATAACCGGTTTCCCTGAATCCCTTCACTAAATATTACCCTGCTCACACTCCAACAGATCGTCAGGTCCCAAGTACCATTCGTCTCCATTCACTCCTATCTAATATGCTCACGCACGCTTGCTGGAAGTCCAAGCCCCTTGCCCACAAAACCTCCTTTACCCCCTCTCTCCAACCCTTTCGAGGACGACCCCTACCCCGCCTTCCTTCCCCTATAGATTTATATGCTTTCCATGTCATTCTACTTTGATCCATTCTCTCTAAATGACCAAACCACCTCAACAACCCCTCTTCTGCCCTCTGACTAATACTCTTATTAACTCCACACCTTTTCCTAATTTCCACACTCCGAATTTTCTGCATAATATTTACATCACACATTGCCCTTAAACAGGACATCTCCACTGCCTCCAACCGTCTCCTCGCTGCTGCATTTACCACCCAAGCTTCACACCCATGTAAGAGTGTTGGTACTACTATACTTTCATACATTCCCTTCTTTGCCTCCATAGATAACGTTTTTTGACTCCACATATACCTCAACGCACCACTCACCTTTTTTCCCTCATCAATTCTATGATTAACCTCATCCTTCATAAATCCATCCGCCGACACGTCAACTCCCAAGTATCTGAAAACATTCACTTTTTCCATACTCCCCCTCCCTAATTTGATATCCAATTTGTCTTTATCTAAATCATTTGATACCCTCATCACCTTACTCTTTTCTATGTTCACTTTCAACTTTCTACCTTTACACACATTCCCAAACTCATCCACTAACCTTTGCAATTTTTTTTTAGAATCTCCCATAAGCACAGTATCATCAGCAAAAAGTAACTGTGTCAATTCCCATTTTGAATTTGATTCCCCAAAATTTAATCCCACCCCTCTCCCAAACACCCTAGCATTTACTTCCTTTACAACCCCATCTATAAATATATTAAACAACCATGGTGACATTACACATCCCTGTCTAAGACCTACTTTTACTGGGAAGTAGTCTCCCTCTCTTCTACACACCCTAACCTGAGCCTCACTATCCTCAAAAACTCTTTACAGCATTTAATAACTTACCACCTATTCCATATACAGTGGACCCCCGGTTAACGATTTTAATCCGTGCAAGAGGGGTAATTGTTATGCGAAATAATCGGTATGCGAATGAATTTTCCCCATAAGAAATAATGGAAATCAAATTAATCCGTGCAAGACACCCAAAAGTATGAAAAAAAAATTTTTACCACATGAAATATACATTTTCCCACACACAAAGAGAAGGATACATGCACAATAGTAGAGTAGTACATGCACAGTATATATTGTGCATGTACTAGTCTACTAAATGAAGAATAAATGACACTTACCTTTATTGAAGATGCAGCAATGACTGATGAGACACTGTGTCCTGGGAGTGCCTTTTCCTCCTGAGTACTGTAGGTCCTGTTTGGCATTTTCTTCCAGAACAGGCCTTATCACACTGTGTATGCCACTACGATTCTTAAATCTCTCAAACCAACCTTTGCTGGCTTTAAATTCACCAATATGAGCACTAGTTCCAGGCATTTTTCCCTGTTCACCTGGGTGTTAGTCGACTTGTGTGGGTTGCATCCTGGGAGACAAGATTAAGGACCCCAATGGAAATAAGTTAGACAGTCTTCGATGACACTGACTTTTTTGGGTTATCCTGGGTGGCAAATCCTCTGGGGTTAATTGTTTCTTGGTATTCTCAATAAGCCACACCAACAACGGTGCTACAGCAGCAGCAGCAGCTGACAGTGCAGCAGCAGCAGCAGCAGCTGACAGTGCAGCAGCAGCAGCAGCAGCTGACAGTGCAGCAGCAGCAGCAGCAGCTGACAGTGCAGCAGCAGCAGCAGCAGCTGTACCACCAATAGTAGCGATGGTTGATTGGGGTTTATTATACAACCTGGCCAGCTCGGAGACATGCACTCCACTTTCATACTTATCAATGATCTTTTTCTTCATCTCTATTGTAATTCTCACCCTTATTGCTGTAGGGTTGGCACTAGAAGCTTTCATGGGGCCCATGGTCACTTATTTTCCAGAAAAAGCACCGAAAACACTGTAATAATACGAAATATTCCGATTGTATGCTTGGATGTTACCGCGGAGGCTGGCTGGTAAACAATGCCACCGGCGGAACATGTGAGCGTGGCTCAGGCCGCACATTGGACGCGTCTCGGACGAAAATCGGTAAGCGGGTTTTTAAGCGGTATGTGAGGCAAAATTTTTGCGATTAAAGCAAGCGGTATGCGGATTAATCGCTATGTGATGCCATCGTTATGCGGGGGTCCACTGTACTTGCAACATCTGCCACATTGCTCCCCTATCCACTCTATCATATGCCTTTTCTAATAATACATATATAATAATAATAAGCTTCTGTCTTTTATGTGCGGGTTATTTGTGTATCGTTCCAGTCACGGTATTGTGCCTTTTTGTTTGGTACTACATAATAATAGTTACTATAATAGATGGCTTCAAAAGGCCATCACTAGATGGCAGTGTTTACCACAACAAAGAGGGAGCGGTTGTGGCCACCTCCACCTGTTACATAATGACATTTTATTCATTCTAGAGTATATATCAGGTTTCTATGTTATTTATGTTGTTTATTATGTCATATTAGACAAATTTTGATAAATAAATAAGCCGAAGAGTTGATAGCGAAATATTTAAGGAGTACTTTGTCCTGTCGCCAGACAAACTCTCATCAGCTGCTGACGCCACCACATATATAATGACATATTAGATGAACTGTGATAGATAAATAAGTCGTATAGATGATATTAGCGAAATTATTCAAGAAGTATTTTGTCCGGTCTCCAGACAAACTGTCGTCCACCGCCGACACCACCCATACCACTACATGAATTACATATTTTACTCATTTTAGAGTATATATCAGGTTTCTATGTTATTTATATTGTTTATGATGTCACATTAGATGAAGTGTGACAAATAAATAAACCGTATAGTTGATATTAGGGAAATTATTGAAGTACAGAATTCCACTGGAATGGATTAATTGCATTTCACTTAATTTAAATGAGGAAGACTGACCCTGTAAATGAGCAAATCCAGTTGCGAGCAAGGTCACAAAATGGATTAAACTCACAAGCAGAGGTTCCACTGTATTCTAAACATTACTCACCAATCCTTGCTAACCTGATAAGAAGGCCAAAAAAATTGCATTATGAAAACAGATTACGTAACATAAAAGGTGATATGAAAAATACCTGGAAAACCCTATCTGAAATTCTAGGAACTAAAAAGATATCCAAAAACACAACAATCAAATTAACAAAATCAGATGAACCCCTACCCACACCAACTGAAACAGCAAACAGACTCAATGCTTTCTTCTCCACCATAGGAAAGAATCCAGCAAGCAAAATCCCAAGCTCAAACACCCATCCATCAGACTACCTCATGAGCACCTACCCAAATACACTATTCCTAGCTCCAACTAACCCAACAGAAGTCTCGCTCATCAACACCCTTAAAAACAAGGCAGAGAACATAAATAACTTACCATCTTTTATGTACAAAAAAGCATCACAAGTACTGTCACTAATTATTGCAACACTCTTCAACAAATCCATCGAATCCTCAACCTCCCATCAGTTCTCAAAATAGCAAGGGTCACCCCAATCCAAAGAGGAGATGATCAAACTGATTTGAATAACTCTAGACCAATATCTAACCTACCTCTAATCTCTAAAATCTTTGAAAAATTAATTCACAGACAGATCTATTTCTACCTCGTCTCATACAACATACTAAACCCTTGTCAGTTTGGATTCAGGATTAATAAAGGCACAAATGATGCTATTATACACATGCTAGAACTAATTATACACCACTCTCAAGAAGAAAGAAATACCACTGGGAATCTTCATTGATTTATGTAAAGCTTTGATACAGCTGACCATGATTTGCTGCACATTAAACTAACACACTATGGTATAAGAGGGCACTCCCTCAACTACCCAAGGCCATACCTTAGTAACAGAAGCCAATATGTGTACACAAATTGTGGAGAAATTTTCTCCAGGAGGGGATATCAGCCCCCTTCAGCCCTTTTCAGCCCTGAGGGTCCCAGCCCTCTCAGAAGGGGCAAGCATCTTGTTTACTTCTACATTAAGTAATTACAAGCATAAGTTTAGCCCTTTCAGGGTTTCTAACATACTAGTACGTCTTACATGCCAGGGTTATTGACATACTAGTACGTATAAATTCTAGCACCTTCAAATCAAGCGGGAAAAGGCTGGTAGGTCTAGATGTAAGAGAGTGGGTGTGAGTCATCAGTATGCGCACTAGGAAAAAAAATCAGGTACCCAGTGGTGCATTGTGGGAATGCCATTTTAGTAGACCTTGTTCACCATACTTCGCTGTAAGAAACTCCTCATGTCTTGGTGAATTGGGACACTTTTATTCCCCAGTGACAGTTCTAATACAGATGGAAGTGTCAGCGAAGATGAGTTTTAAGGTTTTGATGAGGTTGTGATTGAAACTAATGGCCATAATACTGGTAATAGTGAGGAAAATCCATATGGCCCTCAACCTTCAACCTCTGGTGCTGGGCCATCTTGTTCACGTTCAGTTGTACCAGAACGAAAGAGGAATCTTGTATTTTCCCATATCCAGGACTCAGAAGTGAGCAATGGTGATGATAATGATAGTGAATATGAACTCCAAGCTCTTGAAAAAACAGTTCCAGTAGCAAGAGTGAAGTCGAAAATTCTCCAGTGAAGCGTCAGTATATACGACGCTATATGCGCTCTGATAGAGTGCCATATGCTATTTCAAGGGGAAGGAGTACATCTCAGACTACATCCCATGGCGGTACAACAGGAATAGACAGTGAAAATGAAGATGATAGTGTTGCAATTGGGATGGAAAATGTGCATGCATCTGGTGGTGGTAGTGGTGGTGCCAGCCATGAGACACCAGTAGTGGGCCATGCTGCCACCCACGCTGCTGACTCAGCTGAACTGCAACAAAGGCCACCATCCCCCACACCAACCTCCACAACCACAACCACAACCACCTGTCAATATCCAGTACCCGCCAGCAGACCGCACCTGGGACTGGCAGGAAGCTGACAATTTTGTTCCCAATTCTCATCAGCTTGATGAAAGTCAAAGTGGAATACGGCCATTTTGTACACTTGGGACCAAGAATGTTTCAAGTTATTCCTTGACAAACCCCTGATGGAAATTATTGTCAGGGAAAGCAACAGATACTACGAGTACACCATGGCAAACACAATACTTTCACCAAAATCATGCCTACACCAGTGGAAGGAGACAACTGTGGCTGAGATGTATCTTTTCTTTGCCACAATAATGCTTATGCCACATGTGTAAAAGCACAGTGTCAAATCATACTGGTCAACTGACCACCTGATTGCAACCCCAGGTTTCAGTGATATAATACACGTGAATCGATTTGTGCCACTATTGCGTATGCTACACTTCTCAGACAAATCCAGGCCTGACAGAAACGACAGGTTATATAAGATTACGAATGTGTCTGTGTATCTGAAACAGGAATTCAATATGTATTTTTATCCCTTCAGGAAGCTTGTTATTGATGAGTCTTTGAATTTGTTCAAAGGTAGACTGTCATTCAAGCAGTATATACCAAGCAAGAGGAAATGCTTTGGTATACAGTTGTTTGTGCTTTGTGACTGCTGCAAGTTATTGGGCGTCTCTGGTGATGTGGTTAGAACAACGATGGAGCCATATCTAGGTAAGGGGCATATATTATATACTGATAACTGGTACACAAGCCCCTTACTCAGTGATTTTTTGCAAGTGAACATGATAGATGTGTGTGGCACAGTGCGTGCAAATCCTAAGCATATGCCCAGGTTTGACGCTGGCCCTCACAGAGGTGAGGTGCAAGCATTTGCTGCCAATGACATCATGGCATTTTGGTGGCATGACAAACAAGATGTTTGTAGATGAATGGTTCAGAGAACCGACATGTTGATAAATTAGACACATGTGCAACTCTTGGGTATCTTTATTGAGGAAACGTTTCGCCACACTGGCCCTCACAGAGGTGAGGTGCAAGCATTTGCTGCCAATGACATCATGGCATTTTGGTGGCATGACAAACGAGATGTTACACTGATGTCATCAGTTCACCCTAACAAAATGACAAACACTGGCAGGCAGAATAAAGAGACCAATGAACCCATTCTAAAACCTGCAGCTGTGATGGACTACACCCTCAATGTGCGTTCAGTGAACAAATGTGACATGAGATTGGGTTTGCTGATTGTGTTCGCAAGAGTTATAAGTGGTACATAAAACTCTTTTTCCATATTCTGGACATTTAAATGCTCAATGCTTATAATATATATAAGATGAGGACCAGAAACAAACCACCATATAGCAAATTTTGTCTGTCTGTCAACAGAAAAATAATAATCAAGTACCAAGGAAAAACACCTGCAATAGAAAACTCCCCACTAAATTATTAACAACTACTTTCTCATCTGAGGGCTGGTGATGACTACCTAATGAAACTACCTGCTACTCCTTGCAAGAAAAAGACTCAGAAGAGGTGTTATGTCTGTGCACATACAAAATAACATCCACAACAATGCAGAGACACTCATTTTATGTGTGAGGAGTGTAAAACACCACTGTGCATGACACCATGTTTCAAAGAGTTCCACAAGCTGCAGAACTTCTAGAAACATGTCCTGTGACTGTATATGTGTATATAAAATATAGAAAAATAGTAATAAACAACATTTTATATTGTTCGTTTGTGTAAACATGTTTTTAAACAATATAATGACAACGGTGTTTGTGCAGTTATTGTGTAGTATAGAAAGAGTAGATATTTACAAAATAGTGCTCATATTGGTCTCACAGGCCATAAAAGTTACTTGAAAAGAAAAAATATTAAAAAATAATAGAGAAAAGTAGAAAAAAACAAAATAAATGATTACTGGGTGACCGGCAGTCAGCGAAGTTGCCGTATGCAGTTCAATTTCTGTCAGCTTCACGCCTCCATATCTCGGTAAGTATTGATGGCAAAAAAAAAAAAAAATTTAAGCCTGTAAAGTTTAGAAAAAAAAAAACTATCTTTTCATAAGAAAATTTTTTTTTTTTCAAATATTTTTCGACCCTGAAAACATGTCTGGGAGAGAGCCTGTCGACCCTGAAAGGGTTAACCAGCATGTACCAGTCATAGGTCATGTGACTTCTTTGCAAGAGACCAGTGTTGCAACCAATTTGAGTTAACATGTGTAAATAAACTCTATACTGCAACTGGAAAGGTACAGGAAAGCTTTTACCTCACTTTATTCACATGTGGGACATACTGAACTCTCAGTGATTGAAATATATCAAGAAATCAAGCATTTGTACTGCAAACTGTTGCAGTTTGCAAGAGAGGCAAATCTGCTTATATCAGCGAATCCTTTATATGAGGGCAAGTCAGGCCAGCGGGGCAAACTGCAGGGTAGATTTCTTTTAGACTTAGTCGAGACAACTCATGCATCACACTGTAATAACAAAGACTATAGTGATCGCGCATTTGTGTGCATAAAAGAATCTCAAAGGACAGAAGGCATCGTCCAGTCATATGTACAATGTACCCTTCAAGGTCATTGACCCTGAGATTACACTTAGTGGGTCAGTAGTGTCTGACTCAATTATGCTGACTCGAGCATAACAAGACTCGGCTGTTATAGAAGTGTAGAGTATAAACACTCTAAGTGTGGTGCTAGAATTATCAGTATTCAAGTAAAATGGCTTGTTTGAATATTCAATTTACCTCTTTACAGACTAAGATTACACAATTAGAACAATTAATTTCAGTCTGTGTAGGGTTGACTCAAAATGCAAACACAGATTTTGATGATCTTGAGGCAAACCTGGAATTACTTACTCAACATATGAAAATAATTAATTCAGATTATGAAAATTTTTTTTTATTTATTTATTAACACACTGGCCGATTCCCACCAAGGCAGGGTGGCCTGGAAAAGAAAAACTTTTACCATCATTCACTCCATCACTGTCTTGCCAGAAGGGTGCTTTACACTACAGTTTTTAAACTGCAACATTAACACCCCTCCTTCAGAGTGCAGGCACTGTACTTCCCATCTCCAGGGCTCAAGTCCGGCCTGCCGGTTTCCCTGAATCCCTTCATAAATGTTACTTTGCTCACACTCCAACAGCACGTCAAGTATTAAAAACCATTTGTCTCCATTCACTCCTATCAAACACGCTCACGCATGCCCGCTGGAAGTCCAAGCCCCTCGCACACAAAACCTCCTTTACCCCCTCCCTCCAACCTTTCCTAGGCCGACCCCTACCCCGCCTTCCTTCCACTTCAGACTGATACACTCTTGAAGTCATTCTGTTTCGCTCCATTCTCTCTACATGTCCAAACCACCTCAACAACCCTTCCTCAGTCCTCTGGACAACAGTTTTGGCAATCCCGCACCTCCTCCTAACTTCCAAACTACGAATTCTCTGCAATATATTCACACCACACAGTGCCCTCAGACATGACATCTCCACTGCCTCCAGCCTTCTCCTCGCTGCAACATTCATCACCCATGCTTCATACCCATATAAGAGCGTTGGTAAAACTATACTCTCATACATTCCCCTCTTTGCCTCCAAGGACAAAGTTCCTTGTCTTCACAGACTCCTAAGTGCACCGCTCACCCTTTTCCCCTCATCAATTCTATGATTCACCTCATCTTTCATAGACCCATCCGCTGACACGTCCACTCCCAAATATCTGAACACATTCACCTCCTCCATACTCTCTCCCTCCAGTCTGATATCCAATCTTTCATCACCTAATCTTTTTGTTATCCTCATAACCTTACTCTTTCCTGTATTCACTTTTAATTTTCTTCTTTTACATACCCTTACAAATTCATCCACCAACCTCTGCAACTTCTCTTCAGAATCTCCCAAGAGCACAGTGTCATCAGCAAAGAGCAACTGTGACAACTCCCACTCTATGTGTGATTCTTTATCTTTTAACTCCACGCCTCTTACCAAGACCCTCGCATTTACTTCTCTTACAACCCCATCTATAAATATATTAACCCTTTGACTGTCGAAGGGCCCAATCCTGAAGTGTCTCCTGGTGTCGCAAAATATTCGAAAAAAAAAAAATTATTTTTTCTTATGAAAATGTTAAGATTATTTTTCTGATTGTTTTAGTCCCAAAAAAAATTTTTTCCCATCAGTACTTACCGAGATATAGAGGCATGAAGTTTGCAGAAAATGAGCCGCGTATGGCAACAGCGGCGACTGCCGCTCACCTGGTAAACTTTAGTTTACTTGTATTTGAAGGTTTGTTGTTTTTTTCACTATTTTATTTTTTCACATAACTTATGTGGCCTGTGAGACCAAAGTAAGGTGCAATGTACATATATACACTCGTTGTATACAACACAATAAGCACACAAACATAATTATCAATATATTGTTTACAAACCTTGTTTACAAAAACAAACAATACAAAAAATTGTTTATTACTATTGTTCTATAATATATATACCAATATACAGTCACTGAACATACTCCTAGAAGTTCTGCAGCTTGTGGAACTCTGTGAAACATGGTGTCATACACAGTGGTGTTTTACACTCTTACACATAAAACATGGTGTCATACACAGTGGTGTTTTACACTCTTACACATAAAACATGGTGTCATACACAGTGGTGTTTTACACTCTTACACATAAAATATGGTGTCATACACAGTGGTGTTTTACACTCACACATAAAACATGGTGTCATACACAGTGGTGTTTTACACTCCTCACACATAAAACATGGTGTCATACACAGTGGTGTTTTACACTCCTCACACATAAAACATGGTGTCATACACAGTGGTGTTTTACACTCCTCACACATAAAACATGGTGTCATACACAGTGGTGTTTTACACTCCTCACACATAAAACATGGTGTCATACACAGTGGTGTTTTACACTCCTCACACATAAAATCAGTGTGTGTGCATTTTTGTTGAATTTTTTTTTATGTGCAAAGACAAAATACCTCGTCTGAGCAGTTTTCTTCAAAGTATTAGCAGGCAGTTGTGTTATGTAGTTATCCTAGGTAAATGGTCATGTGTCATCATTCCTTCCTAATTTCCTTCATTCCTTTCCTACCTGGAGGCTACCTGGAGGGCATTCCACCTCTCTTCCTACATTCCTTCATCTGTCCTTCATTACTTTTTTCCTTCCTTTCATCTAGTCCTTCCTTCATTCCTGCCTTCCCTTCTTGCTTCTGGTTTCTATAATATATATACACATATATAGTCACTAGATACTTTCATAAAACTCCTATTATCACCCTTCAGCAAGCTTGTCTTGTGTGCGAGTGTGTGGCTTATAATTGTTTTGAGTCAGGAGTCGGCAGCTGTCAAAATGACATATTGTCTCATTACTCACTCCCCCTACCGCCTGTCAAAACAATGGGGTCCGATGCTGCTTCCCCCTCCATTCTATCTAATTATCTTTCTCCCTCATTCTATCTCTTTCAATCTGTCTCTCTTTCTCTCTCTCTGTCTATCTCTGTCTCACAGGTACACATAAATACAACTATACATAGTGTAAATTACCTAGGATAACCCAAAAAATCCAGACAAAGTGCTATACTCTGCTTGAAGATGTGAGTAAACGTGATGATGACACAGTCTTGTGGCTCTCTCTGAGACAGAGCTAAACTGATAGACAGGGAGTTTGGCAGACAGACAAATAGACAGACAGACAAATGTTTGTTCGTCGTCATCTTCTCCTCCTCCTCCTCCTCCTCCTCCTCCTCCTTCTCCTCCTTCTCCTCCTCCTTCTCCTCCTCCTCCTCCTTCTCCTCCTTCTTCTCCTTCTCCTCCTCCTCCTCCTCCTCCTGGCTCTTGACAGATGGACAGCTGCCCCCCTCCCTCCACCCTCGTTTACGCTCATCAAAGGTCAGCTCTTATCAGATGTTATCTCCCCTTATCTTGTCACTGTCATGGGGTGAACTGTTTTCATGCCTCAAGGGAACATATTATTACATATTATTATTATTAGGTATTAGGTATTATTATTATTCTTCTTCTTCTTCTTATTCTTCTTATTCTTCTTATTTTTCTTCTTCTTCTTCTTCTTCCTCCTCCTTCCACCTTCCTCCTCCTCCCTCCTCCTCCCTCCCTCCTTCCTCCTCCTCCCTCCTTCTTCCTCCCTCCCTCATTCCTCCTCCTCCCTCCCTCCCTCCTTCCTCCTCCTCCCTCCTTCTTCCTCCCTCCCTCCTTCCTCCTCCTCCCTCCCACCTCCTCCCTCCTTCCTCCTCCTCTTCTTCCTCCTTCCTTCCTCCTCCTCTTCTTCCTCCTCCTCTTCTTCCTCCTCCTCTTCCTCCTCCTCCTCCTCCATTGCTTTTGGTCTCAAACTCCTCGAAATCATGAAATTGATCTTCATTGACACTTCCATCTGTGTTAGAGCATCACTTGGGAAGAGAAGAGTCCCAGATTTGCAGGGAAGTCACATATGTCTTACCGCTAGACATGCTGAAAAAGGACGACTGAAATGGTATTCCCACAATGCACCACTGGCTCCCCAATTTTTTTTATATGGTGCACACTGACCATGGAGACCCATTCTCTCACATGTGGGCCTACCAGCTTTCTCCTGCTTGATTTGAAGCCGCTAGAATTTATGCGTATAGATACGTCAAACACGGTATCTCCTATGACGTACATATACGACCGCGACAGTCAAAGGGTTAAACAACCATGGTGACATCACACATCCTTGTCTAAGGCCTACTTTTACTGGGAAATAATCTCCCTCTTTCCTACATACTCTAACTTGAGCCTCACTATCCTCGTAAAAACTCTTCACTGCTTTCAGTAACCTACCTTCTATACCATACACCTGCAACATCTGCCATATTGCCCCTCTATCCACCCTGTCATACGTCTTTTCCAAATCCATAAATGCCAAAAAGACCTCTTTAGCCTTATCTAAATACTGTTCACTTATATGTTTCACTGTAAACACCTGGTCCACACACCCCCTACCTTTCCTAAGGCCTCCTTGTTCCTCTGCTATCCTATTCTCTGTCTTACTTTTAATTCTTTCAATAATAACTCTACCATACACTTTACCAGGTATACTCAACAGACTTATCCCCCTATAATTTTTGCACTCTCTTTTGTCCCCTTTGCCTTTATATAAAGGAACTATGCATGCTCTCTGCCAATCCTTAGGTACCTTACCCTCTTCCATACATTTATTAAATAATAGCACCAACCACTCCAAAACTATATCCCCACCTGCTTTTAACGTTTCTATTGTACGAAATATGAAAGTGAATTCCTAGAATCAAATCCATCTGAGGATAACATTAAAAATGTTTTGGGTACTTTCAGTGATCAACAATTAAGGTGGACAGGAATACAGGCTACTTGCCACAAAACTCTGTCACAGAGACTTACTGTAACAACCATTACCAAGCTTACCTACCTAGTCATTGCCCATTTTCCTAAAAGCTAGTCATGTAGGTCTCTGTGACAGAGTTTTGCAGCAGGTAGCCTGTACTCCTGTCCACCATAACTGTTGAACATTAAAAGTACCCAAAACATTTTTAATGTCATCCTCAAATGGATTTGATTCTAGGAATTCACTTGCATATTTCGCATACAGTGGACCCCCGCCTTATAATATTAATCCGTTCCTGAGAGCTCATCGTAAGTCAAAATTATCGTAAGATGAATTAATTTTCCCCATAAGAAATAATGGAAATCAAATTAATCCGTGCAAGACACCCCAAAGTATGAAAAAAAAAAAAAATTTCCACATGAAATATTAATTTTAATACATACAAACTTAAGAAGACATGCACAATTACTACTCTACTAAGAATAGAATACATGACACTTACCTTAATTGAAGATCTGGTGATGATTGATGGGATGGGAGGAGGGGAGAGTGTGGAAGTTATTGTTTAGAAGGGGAATCCCCTTCCATTAGGACTTGAGGTAGCAAGTCCTTTTCCGGGGTTACTTCCCTTCTTCTTTTAACCCTTTGAGGGTCGACAGGCCCTCTCCGAAACTCGTTCTCAGGGTCGGCCAAATTTAAAAAAAAAAAAAAATTATTTTCTCTTATGAAAAGATAGAGAATCTTTTCCCGATCATAAAGACACCAAAAGTTTGAAATTTGATAGAAAACTTACGGAATTATGCTCTCGCAAAGTTAGCGGTCTCGGCGATGTTTACGCATCGGCGATTTTGCCCACTTTGAGCCCCATTTTCGGCCAATTTCACTGTACTAGTCGACAAAAAACATGAATATTTCGCTAGAACTCCATTTTTTCTATCGAATGGATGAAAGAAACCACTCATTTATGAAATTCAACTATCCAGTACAGTGGTCAGAATTTAGCAATTTTGCCAATTTTACACAAATTTCAAACGATGCCAATTTTCGAATAGGGTCCAGAATAAACAAGAAAGACATTCCTGGCACTAAAATGACATTTCCTCTAGTCATTAGTCATGTCTCAAGGCCCCTCTTATATTCTTTTGCTTTCCACTTTGAATTTTTATTTTCACAAAAAATATAAGATTTACTGTTATGCAGACTACTGCATTAGTGTAAAAAATGGTATAAATATTATTGGTGCACTTGTGAAAGAATATTAGACTCACCAGTTGACGTGTATTGCACGCTTGGCACGATTTGTTTACTTTTGAAGTTTAGTAAAAATCGAACATTTCTGCTACTTTGAGCTCAATTTCAAGGCACCTTTCTTTCTAAAACCAGTCAAAATCATCTCAATTTCTGTAATATGTCTTCCATTCTATAAAATGAGACCACGAAAACTAGAATACAACAATAAATACCATACGAAAATACACTGCAAAGTCGCTGATTTATTAAAAAAAAATGGTCAAAGTTTTTTTTTTCTCATTATGCACTGTGTGCTGCAGGATTTTTTTTAGACTGTGCACACTGACCACATAGACCCATTCTTTCATATGAAGGCCTACCAGCTTTCTCCCACTAGATTTGAGGCCGCTAGAATTTATGAGTACTAGTACGTCAAGAACCCCTACGCATAAGACGTACTAGTACGACGAAAACCCTCAAAGGGTTAATGCCACTAGGACCAGCTTGAGAGTCACTGGACCTCTGTTGCACAACAAATCTGTCCATAGAACTCTGTACCTCCTGTTCCTTTAAGATTTGCCTAAAATGGGCCAGAACATTGTCACTGTAACAGTCACCAGCACGGCTTGCAATAGCTGTATTAGGGTGATTTTCATCCATAAAGGTTTGCACTTCAACCCACTTTGCACACATTTCCTTAACTTTTGAAGTATGCACAATGGATTCCACAACTGGCATAGGCTTCTCAGGGTTAGCCCCAAACCCTTCAAAATTTTTCTTAATTTCCATACTAATTCTCACTTTTTTTACCACAGGGTTGGCACTAGAAGCTTTCTTGGGGACCATGGTGACTTATTTTGCAGTTACAAGCACAAAAAACACTGGGATAAGGTGAAATGTACCGAATGTATGTGTGGATGCGACCGCACTGACTGGCTTGTAAACACTGGCACCCATGGGGCAGCTGAGGCCACGCATGGGACGCATCCCGGACGAATCACGTAAGGCGAGCTTTCATCGCGAGGAGAGGCAAAATTTTTGTGTTCAAATGCTTCGTATGGCAGATTTAACGTAACGCGATGCGTTCGTAAGGCGTGGGTCCACTGTAATCTGAATTAATTATTTTCATACGTTATAATAATAATAATAATAATACTAATCATAATCTTTATTTACTACAAGTACTGTACATGTACATGGTATACAGTCCTAGCAGACAACAATGACATACTACTACATAGAAAGCCACTTGTTATGCTGAGCATCTCGGGCAAATTAGGTCATTGTCCCAGGATGCGACCCACACCAGTCGACTAACACCCAGGTACCCATTTTACTGATGGGGAACATAGACAACAGGTGGAAAGAAACACGCCCAATGTTTCTACTCTGGCTGGGAATCGAACCCAGGCCCTCGCCGTGTGAAGCAAGAGCGTTAACCACCAGGCCACCAGAGCCTGGTGGTTACGTTGGTTACGTTGAGTAAATACAGTGGACCCCCGACATTCAATGGCATCGACATTCGAGGCATTTTAACGCAAAAATTTTGCCTCGACATTCGATCGAAAACCCGCTATTCGATACGATTCATATGAGCCGTGTCCACGTGTGGCCTGAACTGCCCCGTGTGTGGCAGTGTTTACACACCAGCCAGTGTGCGCACATCTAAGGATACATTCGGTACATTCCATATTATCCATATTATCACTGTTTTTGGTGCTTGTTTCTGCAAAATAAGTAACCATGGGCCCCAAGAAAGCTTCTAGTGCCAACCCTTCGAGAAGAAAGGTGCTAATGACCATTGAAATGAAGAAAGAGATAATTGCAAAGTACGAAAGTGGAGTGCATGTGTCGGAGCTGGCCATGTTGTATAGTAAATCCCAATCAACCATCTCTACTATAGTGAACAGGAAAGCGGCAATCAAGGAAGCTGTTGTTGCAAAAGGTGTAACTTTGTTTTCGAAACAGAGATCGCTAGTGTTAGATGTTGAGAGACTGTTATTGGTGTGGATAAATGAAAAACAGATAGCATCTCTCAAGTGATCATTTGTGAAAAGGCTAGGCAGTTGCATGATGATTTGGTAAAGAAATTGCCTGCAACTAGTGGTGATGTGAGTGAATTTAAGACCAGCAAAGTGACTCTCAAGCTGGTCCTAGTGGCATTAAAAGAAGAAGGGAAGTAACCCCGGAAAAAGACTTGCTACCTCAAGTCCTAATGGAAGGGGATTCCCTCCCCTTCTAAACACTAACACCATCCACACTCTCCCCTCCTCCCATCCCATCAATCATCACCAGATCTTCATTAAAGGTAAGTGTCAATTATTCTATTGTTATTAATCTATTGTTATTGTTGTTATTGTAATTATTCTATTGCATTAAACTTAATATTTCATGTGGTAAAATTTTTTTTTTCATACTTTTGGGTGTCTTGCATGGATTAATTTGATTTCCATTATTTCTTATGAGGAAAATTAATTTGACTTTCGATATTTTCGACATTCGATGAGCTCTCAGGAACGGATTAATATCGAATGTCGGGGGTCCACTGTAATTCCAGGTTTGCCTCAACATCAACAAAATCTATGTTTGCATTTTGAGTCAACCCTATACAGATTGAAATTAATTGTTCTAACTGTGTAATCTTAGTCTATAAAGAGGTAAATTAAGTATTCAAACAAGCCATTTTACTTGAATACTGATAATTCTAGCACCACATTTAGACTGTTTACACTCTACACTTCTATAACAGCCGAGTCTTGTTATGCTTGAGTCAGCAATAATCAAGTCAGACACTACTGACCCACTAAACATAACCTCAGGGTTAATGACCTTGAAGGGTACAAGGTACATATGACTGGACAATGCCTTCTCTCCTTTGAGATTATTTTATGCACACAAAAGTGCGATCACTATAGTCTTTGTTATTACAGTGTGATGCACGAGTTGCCTCGACTAAGTCTAAAAGAAATCTACCCTGCAGTTTGCCCCGCTGGCTTGACTTGCCATCATATGAAGGATTCGCTGATATAAGCAGATTTGCCTTCCTTGCCAAACTGCAACAGTTTGCAACACAAATGCTTGATTTCTTGAAATATCTCAAGTCACTGAGAGTTCATTATGTCCCACATGTGAATAAAGTGAGGTAGAAGTTTCCCTGTACCTTTCCTGTTGTGGTACAGAGATTATTTACACTTGTTAACTGAAACTGGTTGCAACACTGGTCTCTTGCAAAGAAGTCACATGACCTATGATTGGTACACACTGGTTAAACATCTGCTTGTAATTACTTGATGTGGAAGTAAACAAGATGCTTGCCCCTTCTGAAAGGGCTGGGCCCCTCAGGGCTAAAGGGGGCTGATACCCTCTCTTGGAGAAAATTTCTCCACACTGGAGGGTGGCAAAGGTTTGCTGCAGGTGAACATTAATTTGATTTTCTCACTCGCCACTACTGCTGCTTGTTTTTTCTGAACAGCTTTAGTCTGTGGGTTTTTTGAAGAATCACGAATTTTGTTTTCAACACTGTAATTCTAACAGCACTAGTTTATTTATTGTCTGCTTATTCACTACACCTTTGCTCAAAACATCAACTGTCCTGATGATTCCATTTGCATCAGGATATGTGGTCACAATTTTTCCAAGAGGCCATTGGGACCTAGGACCATCATTGTCAGTAATCACTATGTCACCAGGTCTTAAGGACTTATGATTTTCAGGAACACCAGCTCCATAGAAGTGTTCTCTCAATGAGGTGAGATAGTCTTCTCGCCAAATTTTCTCGCAACGTTCAATCACTCTATTAAAGTGTTTGAATTTATGTCTGAGTTGCTCAGGTTCAAAATAAGTAGGATCCTCTATGATTTCTTGATCATTCATGGAAGGAACAGGTTCGAGGCTTCTGCCATGGAGCAAATGAGATGGACTTAACACTTCTAAATTGTCCAAAAGTTAGAGGCCTGTTGCTGACTCAATTTTCTATTTCAGTCATGACTGTACGAAATTCTTCTAAGTCGATTCTTTGATGATGAAGGGTCTTCCTTAACCTGTAAACGGTCCAAGCAGATCTACGTTCACATGCGTAGTGCTCCAAAAATATATCTACTTTTTTTTTACATATTTTCAAATATAACAAAAAATAAAAAAAAACATAGATCAAAGTTTTTTTTACACGTTTTCAAATGTAAAAAAAAAAAAAGATGATCTACTTTTTTTACATACTATCAAATGTTGAAAAAACGTATATGTATGTTTGGACCGTTTACGGGTTAAACAACGTTTTACAATGCCAATCATTCTTTCATAAAATCCGCCGTGCCATGGAGATTTAGGAGGAATGTATCTCCAACAACAACTGCACTGATTCAGCATCTGTTGTACCTCTAGCTGATCAAAGATCTTGCTTATATAAGCAGCACCAGCAGCAAAGTTTGCTGCATTGTCTGAAATCATCAGTCTGGGACATGCCCTTCTGGCTGCAAACCTTCTAACTAATTTTATAAAGGTTTCAGCAGACACGTCAGTGGCTACTTCTAGATGTACCGCTCAAGTTGTAGCACAGGTGAACAAACAGATGTACACTGTTATGCGCCCCTATTTCACTCCATTATATACAAAAATAAAAGGCCTGGTTAAAATAAGTTCTGTAATAATATATCGCGAACCACTTTATTACTAGCTAGATAAAGCAGGTTCGACTATATATTATTATCAGGTACAGTATGAATCATCAAAAGTACTCTCTTTGTATTATATTGTATTATATTATATCTTTCCCCATGATTATTATAATTATAATATTATATTATTATTAGGTTAGGTATTACGAATGTGTAACCACTACTGTAGTGACCAATTGGTGGTTCTAGAATTGACGCCACGCGTCGCCTTCTGGCCGAGCTGAAGTCATACTATGAAGTAGTTGAGTGAGTCAGTCAGCTCCTAGCTCTGACTCGGTACGGGTCTTCAACCCAAAGCTCCTAGCTTAAACTAAAACTTTATACCAAGTCTACTGTCTTGCCTTTGCCATTAGTCTGGTAATTCATGTCACTTATGAAAGATAACTATTTCGTTACCCTAGACCTTTCTAAAAGAGTTAAATGGTGAGATTAGTAGATTATTAATTGAAATTATTGTATCATACTCTGTTAATGAGAATTTGAACGTAAGATTGGGTTTATTGCTGTATAGTGTTTCATTTATAATTGCTTGTGGTTATTTTAATTCACTAACCAAATACCAATGAAGCTAAATGATTGGTAATAAAATAAAACTAACAAAAAAAATGGAGTTATTTGTGTCCCTATTGTTACGGTGAAGGTTAAGTCGTAACAACACCTTGATGGGAACTTTGTCAATTGTTTTGATTAAAACTATTGGTCCAGTGTAATCTACACCTGTCACCTCAAATGGAGTGACATGACAAACTCTTTCAGAGGGATATGAAGGTGGACCTGGATACTGACACACTCGCATATCGTAGTGATGACAAGTAATGCAGTCCCTTATTTGTTCTTTCGCACTTTGTCGACCTTGAGGTATCCAGTAGGATTGTCATATATGACAAAGTGTGTCAGCTACCCCACCTTGTAACACGTTACTGTGGGCGTTTGGAACAATCAGTTTTGTTAGCCAGTGATTCTTAGAGGGATCAATATTGGATGTATGGCTTCTTTAGGTAGTGAAGAATTATGAATTCTTCCTCGACATCTTATAATCTTTTCTGAGTCGAGATAAAGTCATAAAGAATTAATCATTTCAGGTTTCTTTGGGGATTTATCTTGTTTCCAGGCATTTATACTCTGTAGAGAAAACATCTTTCTGTATTAGTTTCACCCAGTATTTAATGGGTTCAAGATATTCATAATTAGGTTTTATTCATTTAATGAATTTAAAGATAAGAGCTGTAACTCTTAAGAGTTTACCCAAAGATGAGTATTTAGATCCATCAATGACTATTTCTGTTGTGTTTGCAGTATTTACACAGATTATTTCTGCTGTGTTCAAGCAGACTGTTTCTTCTGGCATAATGTGAGCCTTTTGCTGAGGCCAGTTATTTTCATTAGAGAGCCAGTTTGGTCCGAGGAGCCATAATTTATTATCCACAAATTTCTTGAGTAGGACACCATGTGACAACATGTCAGCTGGATTCTCTTGGGTAGAGATGTGGAGAAAGGCCTGAGCTGTAGGCCACTGCGGCAGCACCGGCATCCTAGCAGCTCTTATTCTTCAAGAAACCATCGCTCATCAAAGCTTGTGATGGCCTAATTGAAGGTACAACTACATGAACCCATGTAGACCACAAAATGACCCAAGAATACTAAGAATGTAACCCAAATCTTGACAAAATAGAAGATCTAAGGAAGACAGCCCTGCTAACCCAAACACTGCCTCCACTGCCAGACAATCACTTAACCCAATCTCAGGGAAATCAAGCCTTCTCCGCCATAGCTACACAGTATCTACTTTAGTGATACTATGAAAGGATATCGCAGAAGAAACAACAGCAGTAAGAAAAGAATAACACCAAGGACCCTAGAACTCGACTTGTCTACCCAGCAGGACGCCGGTGTATCATCAACTCCCCTCACCACCACAACCCAGGGAACAACAACAACAAACATGGCTGACTCCCCTCCAACTCCACTCCCTTCAAAGGATTCACCCATGATAACTCAGGTATGATTATTCCTGACAATATCAGGGACTACATCATTGCTCTCGAAAACGAAATCAAAGATATTAACCCTTTGACTGTTGCGGTCGTATATATACGTCATGGGAGATACCGTGTTTGACGTATCTATATGCATAAATTCTAGCGGCTTCAAATCAAGCGGGAGAGGGTTGGTAGGCCTACACAAGAGAGAATGGGTCTCAGTGGTCGGTGTGCACCCTGTGAAAAAAATCTGGGACTCAGCGGTGCATTGTGGGAACACCATCTTGGTAGTCCATTTTCACCATGCCTTGCAGTAAGAAGTTCCTCACTCCTCGGCGGATTGGAGGTCTTTTGTTCCCAAGTGATAGCTCAAACAGTGATGATAGTGTCAGTGAAAGTGAATTCCCTGGTTTTGAAGCGGGTGTGACCGAAAAAATTACCCAGGATAACATAATTAGTGATGAAAACCCAGATGGCCCACAACCTTCCACCTCTGGTGCTGGGCCAGCTCGTTCATGTTCACCTGTACCAGGACGAAAGAGGAAACTATTTGCCCGTGTACAAGACTCAGATGTGAGCAGTGCAAGTGATAGTGATAGTGATTTCAAGGTTATTGAAAGCAGTTCTAGTTGTGACAGTGAGGGTGAATATTCCCCAGTGAAGCGGCAGTATATACGACGTCGCATGCGGTCTGGTAGTGTGCCATATGCTCTTCCAAGAGGAAGGAGTACATCTTGGAGCACATCCCGTGGCCCTACACCACGTCCTGATAGTGAAGATGACGATATTGTTACGATGGGTATCAATGATGCAAGTGAGGCAGCAGGCGGTGGTGGTGATAATGATGGTGGCATGAGTCATGTGACACCAGCAGCAGGCCACGCTACTACCCATGCTGCTGACTCTGCACAACTACAACCAGCCTCACCCGACCCCACACTCCCACAACCACAACCACAACCAGCACAACCACAACCACATTACAATATCCAGAATGCACCAGCTGACCGCATCTGGGATTGGCAGCAAGATGATGAGTTTGTTCCCAATCCCCATGACTTTGATGGAGGACAAAGTGGAATACGGCCATCATGTACACTTGGGAACAATCCCACTGAACTGGAATGCTTTCAGTTGTTCTTCGATGAACCCCTGATGGACATTATTGCCAGGGAAAGCAATACATACTACGAGTACACCATGGCAAACACTATTCTGTCACCAAGATCATGCCTACACCAGTGGAAGGACACAACTGTGGCAGAGATGTATCTGTTCTTTGCCACAATAATGCTTATGCCACATGTGTATAAGCACAGTGTCAACACATACTGGGCGACAGACCACCTGATTTCAACCTCTGCTTTCAGTGACATTATACCAGTGAATAGATCTGTGTTACTGTTACGTATGTTACACTTTTCAGGCAAAACCAGGCCTGACAGAAGCGACAGGTTATATAAGATCAGACGTGTGTTTATGTACCTGAAACAAAAGTGCTGTATGTATTTTTATCCCTTCAGGAAGCTTGTTACTGACGAGTCTTTGATTTTCTTCAAAGGAAGACTCTCATTCAAGCAGTATATACCAAGCAAGAGGAAACGCTTTGGTATAAAGTTATTTGTTCTGTGTTTACCTGGAGTTTACCTGGAGAGAGTTCCGGGGATCAACGCCCCCGCGGCCCAGTCTGTGACCAGGCCTCATGTGTGATTGCAAAACTGGTCTGGTTTTGGATATAATTGTGTACACTGGAGGTAAAAGAATGGAAGATACCAGAAAGTTACTGGGTATCTCTGGTGATGTGGTTAGAACAATGATGGAGCCATATCTTGGTAAGGGGCATATTTTATATACTGACAACTGGTACACAAGCCCTATACTCAGTGATTTCTTGCGAGTGAACATGACAGATGTGTGTGGCACAGTGCGTGGAAATCGTAAACATATGCCTAGGTTCGATGCTGGCAGTCGTAGAGGTGAAGTGCAGATGTTTGCTGCCAATGACATCATGGCATTTCGGTGGCATGACAAACATGATGTCACACTGCTGACATCAGTTCACCGACACAAAATGGTAGACACTGGCAAGCAGAATAGAGAGACCAATGAACCCATTGTAGAACCTGCAGCTATGATGGATTACAACCTCAATATGCACTTAGTGGACAAATGTGACATGCAGATTGGGTTTGCTGACTGTGTTCACAAGAGTTATACGTGGTACATAAAACTGTTTTTCCATCTTCTTGACAGTTCCATGCTGAATGCTTATAATATGTATAAGTTGAAGACCAAGAAGAAACCCAAGTACAGTGGACTCCCGGTTAACGATATTTTTTCACTCCAGAAGTATGTTCAGGTGCCAGTACTGACCGAATTTGTTCCCATAAGGAATATTGTGAAGTAGATTAGTCCATTTCAGACCCCCAAACATACACGTACAAACGCACTTACATAATTACACTTACATAATTGGTCGCATTTGGAGGTAATTGTTATGCGGGGGTCCACTGTATTGTGAATTTTGTTTGTCAGTCATCAGACAAATAATATTCAAGTACCAAGAAACAACACCTGCAATAGACCTGCATCCACGAAATTATCAACACATGTCCTCTCGTCTGAGGCCTGGTGATCACTACCCCATACCACTGCCTGCTACTACTGCCAAGAAAAATGCTCAGATGAGGTGTTTTGTCTGTGGACATACCACAAAACGCCCACAAAAATGCAAAGACACTCGTTTTATGTGTGAGGAGTGTAAGACACCATTGTGCTTATACCCATGTTTCAAAGAATTCCACAAGCTGCAGCACTTCTAGAAAAGTGTCCAGTGATTGTACATATGTATATATATTATAAAACAATCGTAATAAACATTTGTTTACATTGTTTGTTTGTGTAAACAAGTTTTAGCAACATTATAATGATACGAGTGTTTTTGCTATAATTGTGTTACATTCAACGAGTGTATATTTGAACATTGCACAATAATTTGGTCTCACAGGCCACAAAAGTTATGTGAAAAAATAAAATAGTGAAAGAAACAAGAAACCATTGAATACAAGTAAATCAAAGTTTACCGGGTGAGCGGCAGTCGCCGCTGTTGCCGCTCGCACATCAATTTCAGCAAACTTCAGGACTCTATATCTCGGTAAGTACTGATGGGAAATTTTTTTTTGGGGGGGGGGGACTAAAACAATCAGAAAAATAATCTTAACATTTTCATAAGAAAAAATAATTTTTTTTTTTCGAATATTTTGCGACACTAGGAGACACTTCAGGATTGGGCCTTTCGACAGTCAAAGGGTTAAAGCAACACTTGCGCGACGAGAATCCAAGATAACCAACCTCGAGAACAAGATCCAAAACCTTGAAGAGAAGATTACCTCGGGAAGTGCTGACACAGAAAATACTCTGAAAACAGCTATAGCCAGTCACACTGAGCAAATAACAACTCTAAATATGAAGGTTGAAGAAGCAATCAAGGACTGGAATCAGAACATGCACACTCGACTGAATGAATACCTTGATTTCCAAGACGACAAAACTGAACAAGATAAGTTGTCTGATGTAGTTATAATAAACAGTCCACACATTCCTAGTGACATAACCCAAGAACAGTGCAAAGAAACTGCTATCAGGATAATACAGGACAATGTACAAGTTATCGTGCAAAACAATGAAATCAAAGAAACACGTTTGTTAGGAAAACAAGGTAGTAAACACAGTATCATGATCAGACTTCATTCATATGATAAAAGAAAGGACTTAATTAAATCAGCAATTACAATGAAAAATGGAGTGTACATCAACGAGTGTCTAACAAGAAAACGTCAAAACCTTCTGCTCAGGATGAAAAAACTTAAACAGGAAAACAAAATACTACATCAGTGTTTCACTTGAGATGGGAAAATACTAATGAGAAAAACTTCAACAGGACAACAATACACCATCTCAAATGAACATGATTTCTCTACCTTCCTTAGAAAAGCTGACATTTCTGTAACAGATTAGATAAGTGTCCTTAACACATACATGTATATACGTGTGGTGCATAGAGTGTACGTTACTATTATATTATTGTGCATTATTATTATTTACTATTACATTACTATGCATTATTGTTTTTTCTTTTACTAGCTAATACCAGCTACCTCAAATACTTTTTACTTTTTAATTGCTTTTATTGCTCATAATTTTGTGTTGCAAGTCAAATCTTACTCCAAATTAATGTTATTCATGGTTCATCAGTCACGTCTCCAGGCCCCTCTGATATTACTCTTGCTTTCTATTTTGAATTTTTATTCAAACAAAAAATAGAAGATTTACTGTTACGCAGACTACTGCAATATTGTAATAACTATATAAATAATGTCAACCCATTCATGACTGCATATTAGAATGGCTAGTTGGACATTTATTGGACAATGACATCATTTGTTTACTCTTGAACATCGGCAAAAATCAAACATTTCTCCTACTTTGAGCTCCATTTCAAGGTCCTTTTCATAGTAAAATCAATCAAAATCACCTCTATTTCTATAATACATTTTCCGTTCTATCAAATGTGACTACGAAAACGAGAATACCTTAAAAACTATACGAAAATACACCTCAAAGTTGGCGTTTTAATCCAAAAACATGGTCGGAGTTTTTTTTTCCCATTATGCACTGCGTGCTGCAGGATTTCTTTTATACAGTGCACACTGACAATACAGACCCACTCTCTCACATGTGGGCCTACCAGCTTTCTCCTGCTTGATTTGAAATTATGGCCCCTAATTTGGGAGACATCTTGTATAACACTTCTACTCCTACATCTACTGTTATAAATATGCTACATTTACTATGGTGGGACACCACCTTGAAAGAAGCTAACGTGTCAAGTAATTCTTTACGAACTGTCCAGATTACCGCCTTGTCTTGTCGTTTAAATATTCGTTATGCAATCGCAAAAAAAAAAAAAAATTGCAACTTGTATATATACTACCAATTCAGAGTCATGTACCTATATATCTGTTATATCTATGTGACTCTGATGGGTTAGTATTATACCCCTTCAAGAATATTCTATTATTTCACATACACTTTTTAAATTGCACCAAAGTGGTTGGGCCACTTACCTTTTATATCCTACCTCACTCCCCCCTCCCACCCTTTTCCAATATTTCTATCCTTACCCATCCTTCTTCCTTACCCATTTTACCAAAGACTCTGATCATAAGAATCGAAAAAATCGATTTGAAACCGCTAGAATTTTTGAGTATACAGTGGTCCCTTGATAATTGCAAGGCTCGACAGTCATAATTTTCGAAAATCGTAAATATTTTCGTCAAAACATTGGCTCTCTAAGCGTAGATTGACTCGCAAAAAGTCATTTGTCCGGGACGCGTACTCACGCTCTGAGCTGCCCCGGCCTCCCTTCCCAGCCAGTGTGGCATTGTTTACCAGTGAACGACGGTCCCCTCACTTGCTCATACGAAATATTTCATAATATTCCACTCATTTTAGTGCTTGCAACTACTAAATAAGCTACCATGGCTCCAAAGAAAGCTCCTAGTGCCAAGCCTTTGATAAAGAAGGTGAGAAATACAACTGAATTTAAGAAAAACATCATTGAACAATATGAAAGTGGCGTACGTATGGCCGAGCTGGCCAGGATGTATAACAAACCCCATACAACCATAGCTTTCATCGTGGCCAAGAAAAAGGAAATCAAGGATGCTGTTGTTGCAAAGGGGTAAATATGCTGACAAAAATGAGATCACCAGTACTCGAAGAGGTTGAGAAGTTATTATTGGTGTGGATAAACGAGAAACAATTAGCAGGAGATAGTCTTTTGACGTCGATTATTTGTGAAAAAGCTAGGCAGTTGCATGACGATCTGGTAAAGAAATTGCCTGCAACTAGTGGTGATGTGAGTGAAATTAAGGCCAGCAAAGGTTGGTCTGAGAGATTTAAGAACCGTAGTGGCATACACAGTGTGGTAAAGCATGGTGAGGCTGCCAGTTCGGACCAAAAAGCGGCTGAAAAATATGTGCATGAATTCAAGGAGTACATAGAGGCTGAAAGACTGAAACCTGAACAAGTGTTCAATTGTGATGAAACAGGCCTCTTTTGGAAGAAAATGCCAAAGAGGACCTACATTACTCAGGAGGAAAAGGTACTGCCAGGACACAAGCCTATGAAAGACAGGCTGACGCTAATGTTCTGTGCTAATGCTAGTGGGGATTTCAGAGTGAAGCCGTTACTAGTGTACCATTCTGAAACTCCCAGAGTGTTCAGGAAAAACTGTTATGAAGAGTAAATTGTGTGTGTTTTGGAAATCTAATAGTAAGGCATGGGTCACGAGGGAAATTTTCATCGAGTGGTTCAATGAAGTGTTTGGCCCTAGTGTGAAGAATTACCTCCTGGAAAAGAAATTGGATCTCAAGTGCCTCCTAGTAATGGACAATGCACCTGCTCATCCTCCAAACTTGGATGACCTAATTTTCGAGGAGTTTGGGTTCATCACAGTAAAGTTCTTGCCCCCGAATACCACTCCTCTCCTCCAGCCCATGGACCAGCAGGTCACTGCAAACTTTAAAAAACTCTACACCAAAGCAATGTTTCAAAGTTACTTGATTGTGACCTCAGACACTCACTTGACCCTAAGAGATTTTTGGAGAGAACACTTCAGCATCCTCCATTGCATAAGCCTTATAGGTAAGGCTTGGGAGGGAGTGACTACCAGGACTTTGAACTCTGCTTGGAGAAAACTGTGGCCAGATTGTGTCCATAAGAGGGATTTTGAAGGGTTTGGGGCTGACCCTGATGAGCCTATGTCAGTTGTTAAATCTATTGTGGCACTGGGGAGTTCCATGGGGTTGGATGTGAGTTTGGAGGATGTGGAAGAGTTGGTGGAAGACCACAACAAAGAGCTCACCACTGAGAAGCTGCAAGAGCTTCAGCAGGAAGAGCAACAGATCGCAGCTCAGAATCTTGCTGCAGAGGAGGAGGAAGAGAGATGGAAGAAGTTGCCTTCTTCAGAAATTAAGGAGATTTTTGAAATGTGGGGTAAGATGGAAAGATTTATGGAGAAACATCACCCTGACAAGGCTGTTGCAAGCCATGTTGGCAACATGTACAGTGACAAAGTCTTGGCCCATTTTAGGGAAGTGTTAAAGAGATGCCAGAAACAGAGCTCCCTGGACAGTTTTTTTTTTGCGAGACAGGACTCCAGTGACTCTCAAGGTGGTCCTAGTGGCATTAAGAGACAGAGAAGAGAAGTAACCCCAGAAAAGCAATTGGTACCTGAGGTGTTGATAGAAGGGGATTCCCCTTCCAAACTGTAAATAATCCAATCTCTCTCCTCCTCCAGTCTTCTATACACTAAGAAGAATCGCCAATAAAGGTAAGTGTTATGCTGTTAATGTTTCATTCATCATGTCCCATTGTATTGTTTATTGTACTACATTTATATTTCACGTAAAAAATTTTTTTGTTTTAGTACTTCTGGGTGACAGGAATGGATTAATTGTATTTACATTATTTCTTATGGGGAAAATTGATTCGAAAATCGTAAATTTCGATAATAATAACACTTCCAGGAATGGATTAATTACAATAAACGAGGGACCACTGTATATACGTCAAACACTTTGGCTCGTAAGATGTATATATACATGTATATATGACTGAAACAATCAAAGGGTTAAGTAGTCTGTATGGCATTAAATTTAGTCTGCCCATAATGCCATGGCATCTAGTGGCTCTCTTTGCACTACAGCTCATTACTGTAATTACAGAATCTCAATGTAAACTTGCAAGGAATTAAAAATTGTATTGTATTGCATTGTACATTAATTTATTCTACTGTGGGTATATTTATCATGTTTATATGTTACATAGGGTGTTTATTATATAATTTTGAAAAAAAATATCATAGATGGTTTAAGTAAAATGTCTATATTAACCCTTTCAGGGTCCATGCCATAGATCTACGGCTTTATGTTGAGGGTCCAAACCGTAGATCTATGCCAAAATTCTAGCGGTGTCAAATTTAGCGCAAGAAGAATGGTAGGCCTACATCTGAGAGAATGGGTCTGGGTGGTCAGTGTACGCACTATAGAAAAAATCTGGACGCCTGCATGGCGTTGTGGGAACGCCGCCAAAGTGCTTTCTTCATCATGCCTGGCGGCAAGGAAACTCTCACTCCCCACTCACTCTCATGGTGAATTCTGACTCTCCTCTTCACAACTTACAGTTCTAAGACTGATGGAAGTGGATCTGAAGAGGAATTCTATGGTTTTGAACCATATGCTACCATTGTACCATATGGTACAATGGTACTATATGGTACAATGGTGCCATGTCATACAATGGTATTATATGGTACAATGGTACCATATGGTACAATGTACCATACACTACATTGTATCATATGGTACATTATACCATATGGTACATTGTACCATATGGTACAGGGTACAGGGACCCTAATAGAAATAAGTCTGTCTGACTTTTTTTGGTTATCCTAGGTTCTCCAAACATATGCTACTATGTATGATAATCTATGTAACTTTATTTGTGTATACCTAAATAAACTTATGATGCCACATGTGCTTGAGTAAGTTTATTCAGGTGTACACAAATACAGTTACATAGGTTATCATACATAGCAGCATATAAAATCCTAGGATAACCCAAAAAAGTCAGGGTGACTTATTTCCATTGGGATCCCTGTATCTGTACCATATGGTGTCCTGTACCATATGGTAACCTGTACCATATGGTACCCTGCACCATATGGTACCATGTAACATATGATACCATGTACCATATGGTAAGTTACAGATGCACCATATGGTACCCTGCACCATATGGTATGCTGCACCATATGGTACCATGTAACATATGATACCATGTACCATATGGTAAGTTACAGATGTTGCTGCCACCAGGCAAGACTGAGTGACAACGCAAGCTAACTAGTGACTCGGCAGTTTCCAAGAAAGCGCTTTGTCATCCACCTCAAGGAACATGTCGAGTGGCTGTACATTTGTAAATATATAATAGAACATTACTAATATACAGCATTTTTGTATATTTTTGTTGTAAACCATTATTGTAAACAAAATAATGATGAAAATATTAGAGTGTTTATTGTGTTGAATACAACGGTACCATATAGTACCATATGGTACCATGTACCATATGGTACCATTGCACCATATGGTACCATGGTACCATAAGGTACCATTGCACCATATGATATCATTGTATCATATGGTACCATTGTACCAAATGGTGCCATTGTACCATACTGTACCATATGGTACCATTGTATCATATGGTGCCACTGTACCATATGGTACCACTGTACCATATGGTACCATTGCACCCCATGGCACGATTGTACCATATAGTACTATATGGTACCGTTGTATTCAACACAATAACCACACTAATATTTTCATCATTTTGTTTACAATAAACTTGTAAACAAGTTTTGTAAGCAATATAATGATAAACAAATTAGTGCAGTTATTGTGTTGAATACAATGAGTGTACACTTATACAATATACATTATATTGGTCTCACAGACCACAAATGTTAGAAAAAGAAAAAAAATTAGAAAAAGAAAAAAGTATAAAAAACATAAAATAAAAAAAATGTGATTTTGCGGAAGTCGCTGATGTTGCCGCCACCCAGTCATTTTGGGTCAACTTCCCCCTGCTGTATCTCGGTAAGTATTGATCAGAATTTTTTTTTTTTATTACCTTCACAAAAATATTTATTCTGTAAGAAAAAATATTTTTTTTTCTTCAAAATTTCTTGAACATTGGGGTACCCCTTTAGATTTTGGCCTTGGACCCTGAAAGGGTTAATGTTTTATACGACATTTAATGCGCCTCACTCTCTGACTTCTTTGGGTTATCCTGGGTTCCCTACACATATGCTGCTATATATGATAATCTGTGTAACTGTATTTGTGTATACCTGAATAACCTTATTTACTTACTCAGAGTGATTATTATTATTAACTCTTTGATTGTTTCAGTCGTATATATACGTCTTATGCACCACTGTTTCTGACGTACAGTGGACCCTCAAGTTTCGTGATTAATCCATTCCAGAGAGCCTGCCGAAAGTCAAAATTCACGAAACTCGAAACCATTTTCCCCACATGAAATAATGGATATAAAATTAATCCGTTCCAGACACCCAAAAATATTAAAATAATTTTTTTTTTTCAAATTAAATAAAGATTTACATATTGAAATCAATCAGAAATCAAGTACATGCATATAAAAAATAATAATAACATTACACTTACCTTTACTGAAGACTTCTGGGTGGATGGAAGACAGGAGGAGGGGATAGGAGGCAGGTGTACACTATTGTTTGGAAGGAGGATCTCCTTCCATTAGGACTTCAGGTAGCAAGTCCTTTTCTGGGGTTACTTCCCTTCTTCTTTTAATGCCACTGGGAACAACTTGAGAGTCACTGGACCCCTGTCGCACAAAATATATGTCCAGAGAGGTCTGTTTCTGGCATTTCTTTATGATTTGCCTGAAGTGGGACAAGGTTTTGTCACTGAACATGTTGCAGATATGGCTTGTTTCAGCTTGGTCAGGGTGATACTTTTCAACAAAACTTTGCAACTCATTCCACTTTGAACACATGTCCTTAATCACTGAAGAAGGCACCTCCTTCACCCTCTTTTCCTCCTCCTCTGAAGCAAGTTCCTCAGCTGTGGTCTGATGCTGTTCCAGTTGAAGCTCTTGCAGTTCATCAGTGGTTAGCTCTTCCCTGTGGTCCTCCACCAACTCTTCCACATCCCCGTCACTCAGCTCCAACCCCATGGACTTGCCCAATGCCACAACACCTTCCACAACAGGCAGAGGGTCGGCAGGGTCAGGGTCTGCCTCAAACCCTTCAAAATCCCTCTGGATCGTGTTCTTCGCTTTCTTTACCAAAGGGCTTGCACTAGCTTTCCTTGGGCCCATGGTGACTTATTTAGCAGTTGCAATCACAAAAAACAATGGATTATTACGTATGAGCCAGCGGGGTGATGGCCACGTGATGGTAAACAATGGCACACTGAGCGTGAATGGTGTGGGAGACTGGCTTTGTGTGCGCGGTGTCGGGCGGACGGGTACTGGATGGTTGCCGAATCACGAGTCTAATCACGAAACTCGAGGCCAAATTTTGCCGAAAAAACTTGCCGGAAGTCGGATTTCATGAAAGTCGATGCTGCCGAAACTCAAGGGTCTACTGTATATATAAAATACACAATAACTTTAAAACGCTTGAAATTTTGGAAAATTTCCAGACATAACAGAGAGATGTGCTCATGGAGAACATAAACAAACTGGGTGGGGTGTGCCGTATTTGAAAGACAGCTCACCGTATAGCAAATTTTGGTCATAATTTGAAATCTCCATATTAGCGGAATGCCATAAGGTGAAACAATGTAAAGCGGGGCCATACTGTATACATAGGGTATTGTATTCACATTATATTTACTTTCCTCATATTGTAACACCAATTATTCCAATGCAAGAAAGCAAAGCATACATAAATCTTGGAGTCTTTCTCAATTTGTATATAGGAGGGCCCCATTTCTACGGCTGTTATGTTCACATCCCATGACGATAAGTGAAAATAACTGGTAGGTGGAAAATGCATCTAAAGTGATTAACCCCTTCAGGGTTACGCGCCAGGGTTATTGACGTGCTAGTATGCATAAATTCTAGCACCTTCAAATCAAGCGGGAAAAGGGTGGTAGACCTAAATGTGAGAGAATGGGTCTGCATGGTCAGTGTGCGGGGTAGGAAAAAATTCGGGGACCCAGTGGTGCTCCACAACCACAACCACCTGTCAATATCCAGTACCCACCAGCAGACTGCACCTGGGATTGGCAGGAAGCTGACAATTTTGTTCCCAATTCCCATCAATTTGATGAAAGTCAAAGTGGAATACGGCCATCTTGTACACTTGAGAACAATGCCACTGAACTAGAATGTTTCAAGTTATTCTATGACAAACCCCTGATGGAAATTATTGTTAGGGAAAGCAATAGATACTTTGAGTACACCATGGTAAATACAATACTTTCACCAAAATCACGCCTACACCAGTGGAAGGGGACAACTGTGGCTGAGATGTATCTTTTCTTTGCCACAGTAATGCTTATGCTACATGTGTATAAGCACAGTGTCAAATCATACTGGTCAACAGACCGCCTGATTGCAACCCCAGGTTTCAGTGATATAATACGAGTGAATCAATTTGTGCTACTATTACGTAAGATAAGATTTCGTTCGGATTTTTAACCCAGGAGGGTTAGCCACCCAGGATAACCTAAGAAAGTCAGTGCGTCATCGAGGACTGTCTAACTTATTTCCATTGGGGTCCTCAATCTTGTCCCCCAGGATGCGACCCACACCAGTCGACTAACACCCAGGTGCCTATTTGCTGATAGGTGAACAGGACAACAGGTGTAAGGAAACGCGTTGATATGTTTCCACCCACCGGGAATCGAACCCGGACCCTCCATGTGTGAAGCAGGAGCTTTACTCACCAGACCACCGGGCCACTAACATATGCTTCACTTCTCAGACAAAACCAGGCCTGACAGAAACAACAGGTTATATAAGATTAGTAATGTGTTTGTGTATCTGAAACAGAAATTCAATATGTATTTTTATCCCTTCAGGAAGCTTGTTATTGATGAGTCTTTGATTCTGTTCAAAGGGAGACTGCCATTCAAGCAGTATATACCAAGCAAGAGGAAATGCTTTGGTATAAAGTTGTTTGTGCTTTGTGACTGATACAGTGGTCTTCTACTGGATATTACTGTGTACACTGGAAGTGATACATTACAAAATACCAGGAAGTTATTGGGCATCTCTGGTGATGTGGTTAGAACAATGATGGAACCATATCTTGGTTAGGGGCATATATTATATACTGATAACTGGTACACAAGCCCCTTACTCAGTGATTTTTTGCAAGTGAACATGACAGATGTGTGTGGCTCAGTGCGTGGAAATCATAAGCATATGCCCAGGTTTGACGCTGGCACTTGTAGTGGTGAGATGCAGGCGTTTGCTGCCAATGACATCATGGCATTTTGGTGGCATGACAAACGAGATGTCACACTGTTGTCATCAGTTCACCCCAACGAAATGACAAACACTGGCAGGCAGAATAGAGAGATCAATGAACCCATTCTAAAACCTGCAGCTGTGATGGACTACACCCTCAATGTGCATTCAGTGAACAAATGTGACATGTAGATTGGGTTTGCTTATTGTGTTCACAAGAGTTATAAGTGGTACATAAAACTCTTTTTCCATATTCTGGATGTTTCCATACCCAATGCTTATAATATGTATAAGATGAGGACCAGAAACAAACCACCATATGGCGAATTCAAGTACCAAGGAAAAACACCTGAATTAGAAAACTGCCCACTAAATTATCAGCAACTATCTTCTCATCTGAGGGCTGGTGATCACTTCCTAATGAAACTTCCTGCTACTGCTTTCAAGAAAAAGGCTCAGAAGAGGCATTACGTCTGTGCACATACAAAAAAAAAAAAAAACACAACAACGCAGAGACACTCGTTTTATGTGTGAGGAGTGTAAAACCACTGTGCATGACACCATGTTTCAAAGACTTACACAGGCTGCAGAATCTCTAGAAACATGTCCTGTGACTGTATATGTGTATATAAAATATAGAAAAATATTAATAAACAACGTTTTATATTGTTCGTTTGTGTAAACAAGTTTTGTAAACAATATAATGACAACAATGTTTGTGCAGTTATTGTGTAGTATAGAAAGAGTAAATATTTACAAAATAGTGCTCATATTGGTCTCACAGGCCATAAAAGTTACTTGAAAAGAAAAAATATTAAAAAATAATAGAAAAAAGTAGAAAGAAACAAAATAAATGATTACCAGGTGACCGGCAGTCAGCGATGTTGCTGTATGCGGTTGAATTTCTGTCAACTTCATGCCTCCATATCTCGTTAAGTATTGATGGCAAAAAAAAAATTTTAGCCTGTAAAGTTTAGAAAAAAAAAACTATCTTTTCATTAGAAAAAATAGTCTTTTTTTTCGAATATTTTTCAACCCTGAGAACAAGTCTGGGAGAGGGCCTGTTGACCCTGAAAGGTAGCGTTAATACAGCTAGGCATAAAAAAAGTGATAGAAAAGTAAAATAAATATACAGTACTTACAATACTTACCTTAAAATAAGGCACTGGTTACCATTCCCTTACACAATCATTGTGTAAAAATGACAGAAAAGTGGAAAAATCACCAAACATAATGAACAAAGGCTCGGCTGAAACCCGCCAAAAATGTGGAACACGGAAAGAGGGTGCTGAATATGCGGGGCCCTCCTGTATAAACTATGTCTCAAGTATCCTCACATTTTAGCAATGATGATGATGCAAAGGATATGAAAAAACCAGCTTGTATTGACTGGTATGAAGAAAACAACTAATTTAATCACATTTGTTGGTTTTCCTGAGACTCCCATGGTGATAAACAATTTATATATAAACAGAGTATACTGTAGGTGCCTTCAGAACTTCAAACATAAACATTATCACAGAGGTGCTACAAGATTATCCCTTCACTTTCTTGTTTAAATACTGTACTTTTCACGCTTAAATATCAAGAATTAACACATTCAATATTTGTGTAAATACAGCTAATTTAAGTGAATGACTCTTAACCCTTTGACTGTCGCAACCCCCAATCCTGAGGTGTCTCCTGGTGTCGCAAAATTTAAAAAAAAGAATTATTTTTTCTTATGAAATGATAGAGAATCTTTTCCCGATTGTAATGACACCAAACAAACTAAATTTGATGGAAAACTGACGGAATTATGCTCTTGTGAAGTTAGCGACCTCGGCGCTGTTTACAAATCGGCGATTTCGCCCACTTTGAGCCCTATTTTCGGCTAATTCCATTGTTCCAGTCGCCCAAACTCATAGCTATTTCTTTAGAACTCCATTTTTTCTATCGTTTGAGTACAAGAAACTGCCCATTCACCGATTTTAACTACCTAATAATGTGGTCAGAAATTTGCAATTTGGCCAATTTCACAAAAACTAAAAAATATGACAATTTCAAAATAAGGTCCAGAATGAACAAAGCAGACATTCCTGGCTCTGAAATAACATTTTCTTTGTTCATCAGTCACGTCTCCAGGGCCCTCTGATATTACTCTTGCTTTCTATTTTGAATTTTTATTCAAACAAAAAATAGAAGACTTACTATTATGCAGACTACTGCAATACTGTAATAATTGTATAAATAACGTCAACCCATTCATGACTGCATATTAGAATGGCTAGTTGGACATTTATTGGACAATGGCATCATTTGTTTACTTTTGAACATTGGCAAAAATCAAACATTTCCCCTACTTTGAGCTCCATTTCTAGTTTTTTTTATAGGAAAATCAATCAAAATCACCTCAATTTCTATAATATGTTTTCCATTCTATCAAATGAGACCAAGAAAACGAGAATACAACCATAAATACTATACGAAAATAGACCACAAAGTCGGCATTTTAATTAAAAAAAAAACGGTCGGAATATTTTTTTTCTCATTATGCACTGCGTACTCCAGGATTTTTTTTATAAGGTGCACACTGACCACACAGACCCATTCTCTCACATGTGGGCCTACCAGCTTTCTCTTGCTTGATTTGAAGCCGCTAGAATTTATGAGTATATATACGTCAAACACGGTACCTCATAAGACGTATATATACGGCCGCGACAGTCAAAGGGATAATGGCACAGGAATGTGTAGTTACAGTGAAATAGGCAGTTACACCAGCTGAGACTGGCCCATGGCCCATGACCAGGCTCCAATAGTGGTAAGACTCTTGAAACTCATCAAAGGTAAGTTATATCTTGCACAGGCTTTTAGATATTTTTTTCTGGTTACACCATCATAAATAAAAAATCAGAGTCATGATAAAATAAAACTGCTGCAATTCTTCAAGTCTTACAGTGAAAATGTCATTAAAGATCGCATCTTAATTGATGGTCTAATATAATTATGTCAGATACAATACTAAAATATTGCTTAAAAAAAATGAACTAATATATGTTAGCCTCAAATAGTATATGTTTATAGTTAAATAAATAAAAGTACAATGATAACTGGCAAACATGGAGCAGTACATCACTTACCCATTTCGAGGTATTCATTAAAGAGAGAGAGGCGTGTGTAAGCAGACAGGTCATAGTCTTGCTCCCAGCGTGTGTAGGCTTCACTATTTTGGTTGTCGTGTCCTATCCTCTTATGCCACCATACAAGCATTATCCTGCAGAGATATATCACTAATTTAAAAAATATGTATTGTTGGGATGTATCGGATGTGAAAATTTAGATATCCGCAGATGTGGATGTGTATGCAGATGTCTTACTTATTTAGGAGATGCAGATGCATATGCGGATATCTAAATATGGATGTGGATTGCGGATGTCGCATCTCAACATCCTGGCAGATGCGGATGCGGATTTTGCAGGATAGTCAGAAACACCAGATTTTGTTTTTTAACTCATGGCAAATACTCTTGTGAGTGAGGGACTGAACACATCAATTCCAGGCTGAGGGACTAATTACCTCAAACTCCTCCTCTCCTTATGCCTTCCTGCTTTGTATTGGACTGATGAAGCCATTGTGTGGTGAAACGTTTCTTCAATAAAGATTCCCGTATGTTGTATAAGTGTCTCAATTCTTCAAGCTGTCGGTTTCCAAACCAATTACAGTAGACTGTCATTTAGCACGAGTTTATTTGGCACGATTTGGGTATAGCATTATTGAAGAAGTGTGGCACATCGTAAGATGAATTCAACACGGTTCAGTTTGCAGGAAGGAAAAAAAACTTCCTGTTTCCTCAAGCGGCCGCCTTGTTGGGGATCAGCGGGGGACGCCTCCTGCCATCCCCAGCCACCCCCCGACACCACCCCACCATCCAAGCATTCGTACTTCATACGTGTCCAGTCCAACTTCTCTGCTACAAGCTTGTGATTGCGAATTGTGTTTTGATCTTTTAATTGCTATATCCTGTATCTGCCAAGCAATCATAACACCCAGTAGGCATACCAGTGTTGCTCAAAGTGGCAAGAAAAGGTATAAGCATTTAAGTCTTAGAATTAACAAATGAAACAAAGATATTAGACAAGACATAACCTGTGGCCATAATGAAGTGTTACTTTGTACACATAAAAAGAGGTAAACATAAACTGTGTGACTGACTGACTGAATGACTGACTGACTTACTGAACGACTTGACTGACTTATTGAACGATTTGACTGACTTACTGAATGACTTGACTGACTTACTGAATGACTTGACTGACTTAATGACTTGACTGACTTACTGAATGACTTGACTGACTTACTGAATGACTTGACTGACTTACTGAATGACTTGACTGATTTACTGAATGACTTGACTGATGTACTGAATGAAATGACTGACTTACTGAATGACTTGACTGACTTACTGAATGACTTGACTGACTTACTGAATGACTTTACTGGCTTACTGGGTCATCTGATTTGGGACTATTCCCGGCAGCGGCAGCAGCGACTTCCAAGCTCCGTACTTTTCTCCAACTATCAGAGCTACCAATGCTCCTATGATGACCTAGTTACAAGCAAAACTGCACTACCCAACGTAGCACCCAGAATGACCAAAGATTACCAACAGTGAAACCTACAAATCGAAAATAATAGAGATCAAAGGAAGACTGCCCACAAACCGAAAGCAACACCCCGCTGCCAGCCGAACAACGTAACCCTAAGCTTTGTATAACTACAACTTCTTCTTAACTACAACAATTCCTGTAGTACTATGAGGTGCAATCTAAGAGGAAACAGCACCAAGGCCAGCAAGAAAACACCGAAAAATCAACTATTCAACAAGTGTAGCCAGGAGGACGCCGGCCCAGCAACCACCCCACTCACCACCGCTCAAGGCGACACCACAACAATAACAACAAACATGGCTGCCACCAGCCCATCCTCCCCTCTCTTCCCCGGATTCAACCTACCAAGTAGTCTCTCAGGTATGACCAACGATCCAGATACCCTAAAGACATGCATCTCCAACTTAGTTATTGAAAATATGAATCTTCGAGAGACGCTAACAAAACAAGACACCAGGATGACACAACTCGAGAACAAAATCCTCAGTCTTGAACAAAAGTTATCAACACCAGGAATGACTAACTGTGACAAGACCATCCAGTCATAGATAGCCATACCCAACAAATAATATCTCTTAATACAAAGGTTGAAGAAGCAGTAAAAGAATGGAAGAACAACTTAGATAACCAGTTCAGTGACTACTTTGCTCTCCAAGAAGATAAAACTGAACAAGATAAACTATCGGACGCAGTAATAGTTAACAGTCCACTTTTTCCCAGTGATATGAACCAAACAAACAGTAAAGAAATTACTCTGCAGATCATAAAGGACCAAACAAGTGTTATTGTACCAGAGTCTGAAATAAAAGAAGCCAGGTTACTAGGATCCCATGGTAGAAAAAGTGTTATGCTTAGATTCCACTCACATGACAGGAAAAAAGACTTAATTATTGCATCTATTAAAGTAAAGAAAGAGGTATACATAAACGAGTGTCTTACCAAAAAACGTCAGAACCTCCTGTATAGAGTCAGAAAACTTAAGCGGGAGAATAACGACACAATACACCAATGCTTCACACGGGATGGGAAAATTCTTGTTAGGAAAACAAATGTAGGTCAACTGTACACAATCACGAACGAGAATGATCTATCACGATTTCTCAGGGATACTAATCTTACAGAGAATAACTAAACAATGTCCAACTTAAAAGCCTACGTAGTGTAGTGTATGTTTTGCTCCATTATTGTTCAAATTTCATTGTACAATCTCTTAGTAATTAAATAATCAACTACCTCATTTTGTGATTTACTAGTAAGCATAAGTCACCTTATGTAATTTTCTTATTTACTATTGTTTGCTTAAACATTAGCTGAATTGATACTTTCTCTGTCCATATTACTACCTCATATTTTTTTAAATACTATCAATTGATATTACTTACTAAAATTAATAATTATCATTTTTACTATAATTTCAATTTACTCTTAACATTTTTGACATTTAATAACCATTACTTGTCTAATTACCTTTACCTGTTTTAATACCACATTTACTATCTTAGAGTACTCTTAATTACCTTGTACTGCCATATAACCTCTAGTATAACTACCAGTGCAATATTGAATGAAATAAACATTACTTTTTCACTTTTTTTGTAATCATTATTACTTACTAAAATTTTATTAAACACCATATTTACTACCAGTCAATTTTACTTTTGTACATTAAACATTATTTTATACTTCCCATAACATTTTGTTGCCAAATTATCAAGTTTGTATATTCAACTCCAACCTTTATATTATCCTTTGTACCTTGTACCTGTGTACCTGTCTACCATCTTACTATCATATTATAACCAAGACATTACCATTGTTATTTTTTACTATTATTCTTTTGGTACTTTAATTGTGAATTTTATTTTGTCAATTTAAATCTAGTTATACTCTTGATCTTGTCAACAACCTATACCAGACTCTAGTGCAATTGCAAGTACCATTTCAATTTGTATTTTTATATTATAAGTTTATATTATAATTCCTACTCTAAGATTGTTTTCATATCTTAGTGACTATATTGTGTGTGCAATTAGTGTATATTTCAATTATATTATTGTTCAAGGCCCTTAACTATCTTTTGCTAACTAGTACCAACTACCTCATATATCTTTTTTTTTTTTCTACTTTTTTTATTCTTTTGCTACCTTACCTTGTATATTTTATCTTGTCAATTTAAATCTAGTTATACTCTAATTCTTGTAAACAACTTATATAACACCTTAGTGCAATTACAATTGAGAGTCTTGTGCCTTTTTTATATTATTAGATTAAACTCAGTTGTACTATAGTCAATACCAAATTCATTATATTAGACCATATTGCAATTACTAGTGAGAGACTGGTGCTATTTTTAATTTGTATTTTTATATTATTAGATTAAATCTAGTTGTACTATAGCTCATTCTAGCTCAAAACATAGACTCCACAAAAGTCATTATATTAGACCTTAGTGCAATTACAAGTGAGAGTCTTGTTCTATTTTAAATTTGTATTTTTATATTCCTAGTTTATACTTAGTTGTACTTTAGTTCATTCCAGCACAACACATTGACAACATCAACTTCATTATGTGTAGTAGTGACTATACTCTATATGACCAAAATACTCTAGCTATATACTTATCCAAGCTTCCCACCACTACAGATATCAGTACTAGAACTCAACACATAACTCAGGATATAAATAACCATAATTTAAACCTAGAAGATGATTGATCACGTTGACCCTGATCTAAACCTCCATAATCTGACACCCAATCAAAACCTATTGGAAAGTAACTGCCTTTATTACACAGCATCACAAGCCAGCACTATCCTAAACAATGCTAAAAGCCTATCAGTACTTAACTACAACATCAGGTCCTTAAGCAAACACTATGATGACCTCCTGGCACTCCTTGAATCACTAAAGACACCCTTCTCCTGCATTATTCTTACTGAGACCTGGCTTAAGCAGGACACAATAGATATCTACCCTCTACCAGGATACACAGCAATTCACAACTGCAGACCAAACCAAGTTGGGGGTGGTATTGCAATCTATTACTCTAACCAATTATCTTGTATTAGCACCACTTGCTTTAGTGATGAATATGGGGAATACATTTTTGCTAATTTTACTGTAAAAAACCTTAAGACACCTATAACAATCGGTGCCATTTACCGGATACCTCACACAAACATCCCAAATTTCAGTGAGAAATTAAAGTCACTAATAACAAACAGACAAATGAATAAGCACCACCTTCTCTTAGCTGGAGACTTCAACATCAACCTTGGCTTACTAGATGATCAGCCTGTAACTGATTTCATCAACAATATGAACAACACACTTCTCATACCAACAATAACTAAACCAACCAGGCTCACTGAGACAAGTGCAACCATAATAGACCACATATGGACCAATATACTAGCCCCCCTTAAATCAGGGATAATCACAGATAGCACTACAGACCATTACCCTACCTTCCTCCTGACAAACATTAATAAACCACCACTTGAATACAACAAAGTCTCATTTAGACTCCATGACGAGGCCTCAATAAGGAAGTTCACAACTGACCTAGAGATTGTTGACTGACCTACAGAATTCTCCAAGGCCAATGGTATTGATGACTGGACAGACATTTTTCTTAACAAATTACTTAGACTATACAACAAACATTGTCCTATAAAAACGAAACAGATCACAAACAAACGGCTTGGTTGCCCATGGCTAACCAGCACCATTCTGAAATCCATTGACAAGAAACACCAATATGAAAAGCAATATAGACAGGGCTTAATACACAAAGATATTCTTAAACACTATTCATCAGTTCTCACCAAAGTAATAAAGAAAGCCAAACAACTATACTACTCCAGTAGATTCACAGACACTAGAGGAGATATAAAAAAGACCTGGAAAACACTCTCTCAGATTCTAGGGACCCACAAACTGAAAAAAAACAAGAATATTGTCCTAACTAAACCTAATGAAACACCACTACATCCCACTGACACAGCTAACAAGATAAACGACTTCTTCTCAACCATAGGATCTAATCTCGCCAATAAAATCCCACATACTAATGCCCATGCCGGGGACTACCTAGATGGGAATTTCCCAAATTCCTTCTATCTTGCACCAACTGAGCCCTCGGAAGTCACCGAGATTATAAAGTCACTTAAAAACAACTCGGGGAATCTGTCTAATGTCCCACCATTACTGTACAAGCGAGCGGCCCATATCCTTTCGCATGCTATTTCATTACTTTTTAACAAGTCACTAGAAACTAGCACCTTCCCGAAACTACTCAAGATGGCAAGGGTTACACCAATACATAAAGGTGGTGACCCTACAGACTTAAACAACTATAGGCCAATATCAAACTTACCATTGCTATCCAAAATCTTTGAGAAACTCGTGCACAGGAGACTATATTCATTTATAACAGCACAAAACATACTCAACCCCTGCCAATTTGGATTTAGGAAAAATAAAAGCACTAATGATGCAATCATAAAAATGCTAGATCTGCTTTACACAGCATTGGAAAATAAGGAATATTCACTAGGAATTTTTATTGACCTAAGAAAAGCTTTTGACACAGTAGACCATGACATCCTACTCCACAAACTTGACCATTACGGTATAAGAGGCCATGCGCTTGCTTATTTCAAATCTTACCTTACTAATAGGTATCAGTATGTTACCATTAAAGACACAGCATCAACAACACGGCCACTTGATACTGGAGTTCCGCAGGGAAGTGTCCTTGGTCCCCTGCTCTTCCTCATATACATCAATGATCTTCCAAACGTATCCCAACACCTGAAACCCATTCTCTTTGCTGACGACACGACTTATGTCATCTCTCACCCTAATCTTGCCACCCTCAACACCATTGTTAACGAGGAGCTGATCAAAATATCGACTTGGATGACAGCCAATAAACTTAAGCTTAACACTGACAAAACCTACTATATTATGTTTGGTAGCAGAGCAGGAGATGCACAAATTAACATTAAGATCGACAACACTCTAATTACCAGACATAATGAGGGCAAATTCCTAGGCCTATACCTTGACAACAACCTGAATTTCAGCACCCATATCCAACACATAACCAAAAAAGTATCCAAAACAATTGGGATCCTCTCCAAGATACGATACTACATGCCGCAAAATGCCCTTCTCACACTATACCACTCACTTATTTATCCATACCTCACCTATGCTATTTGTGCTTGGGGATCAACTGCAGCAACACACCTAAAGCCAATTATAACCCAACAAAAAGCTGCAGTAAGAATAATCACTAAATCCCATCCCTGGCAACACACCCCCCCACTCTTCATAGATCTAAACTTACTCCCTATTCAGTACATCCACACTTACTACTGTGCAATCTACATCTACAGGACCTTAAACTCCAATATCAACCTTGACCTAAAACGCTTTCTTGATAGTTGTGACAGAACCCACAGGCATAACACCAGACACAAACATCTCTACGACATTCCCCATGTCCGACTAAACCTTTACAAAAATTCAATGTATGTCAAAGGCCCTAAAATCTGGAACACCCTACCTGAGAACTCTAGAACTGCAGACACATTCATCACCTTCAAAACTACCATTAGAAAACATCTTATCTCCCTGATAAACCCCATCAACTAACTACACGAATACCACCTGGTGGTTCACACTTACACTCACTCACCCATTTGACCATAAACAGAAATATTAATCTCAATCTTAAAATAATGAATCCTATGATACTCCAATACTGAAACTATGTACTGTGCCAAAACAAAAGCATTCACATTGCTAAACTCACAAACTAGTATTTAGTCACTTAGCCATAATACCAACTTACCTCATAATTTGTAATATTTTAAAATAAAGAATTAAACTAAGTCTGCCCGAAATGCCTAGCCATGCTAGGCGTTCTAGTGGTACACTCTGTAATCATTATTTAACTACATGTAAACCACACAACAACCAAATTCTGTAAATTCAACATTGTAATCTTTATAGAGAATAAACTTTGAATTTGAATTTGAATCTTGCGATGACCCGTCTTTGGCTCTCGAAGGTGAAAGGGTTCTGCAATGTTGCAACGTATGCTGATCAAGCACTGTTCTGGTAGTTCATCTGGGGCATCTCATAAATGACAACACCATATATACTCCTAACTGTGGACACTAGCAAGGAGGAGGATATGTCATTATCACGGGCAACAGTTTGTCTATTTCATTAACTCCATGGTACACTAGCGTAGCCGCAGTCCTCTCTGGGTCTTCTTCGGGAGGGGACATCAGTGCTAGTTGCCTGCTGAGTGTCTCAGTAGCTTGGCACTCCAGGAGATAGTGTGTTAGGGGTCGCTGGACAACGTGCTGGCAGTACTGGCACATCTCCTCTGCCTTGTCTAGTATCATCTTGGCTGTGGGAAAGCCCAAACGAAGCTGATGGATGGCAGTACACTGCACTCTGGACCAGCTTCTATCATATGGAGGGGGGTTCTCCCTGAGTCGCTGCTTGGCACCACTGTTCAGATGGGGTATCACCTAGGACCTCCCCCACAAGTTTCATTGCTCTGGCGGCCACCAGTTTGGTCTGGCATAGGCTGATGGGGATAGTAATCCCAACATGTGGATAATCTGTGGCTGCCGTAGCTGCATCATCTGCCACCTCATTTCCCCGGATGCCAGCATGGCTGGGGATCCAGCTCAATCTCGATCTGTTACCCTGAACTTCTAAGGCTGTCATTATGCTCAGGATTGATGTGATGAGTTGAACATTGTCCTGTGGTTGGGGATGGGAGAGAGCATTGATTGCAGAGGTGGAGTCAACATGTATGACAGGTTGGAGTTGATGTCGTAGGGCATGTGACAATGCCTGCTGAATCACCACCAGCTCAGCTTGAAGGATCGTGCAGTGGTCAGGGAGTCGCGAGCCATGTGTGTGACCATTGTGGTACAGTCCAGCTGCTGCTCTCTTCCTGTCAGGGTGGACAGAACCATCTGTGAAATACACTGCACATATATGTCCCTCTGCCAGTGCCATGCTTGTCTCAGCATGACTGCTGAGGGTATCTTGACTGCAGAGATGCTTAGAGGAAGGTAGTTGCACGACGCAAACATCGGCTGGATCTGGGTGCCAGAGAGGTGATGGATGATACCCAGCAACAGGAAGGTCACAACTCTTCTCAAGGAGTAGTTGTATAGGCAGCAGCTTCCACCCAGCAGCACAAAATGAACGAATCCAGGAATAGTCCATGAAGAGAGTTGCATCTTGTGTCATGGTTGTCAATATCCGTCTTCTTAGTGGGGTACCTTGCTGCCGGTGCAGAATCATGGCTACTTTGCAGGTGTTTATGTATCTTACTCTGTCAGCCAGGGAAGGAAGCTGAGCCTCAGATCTGAGACATACTGTGTCGGTCCAGATGGGGGCCCCAAGCATAGTTCTTATTGCCTGGTTTTGTACGTCATCCACCTTTTGCCTGCTCTGCGGGAAGAGATGAGCTAACGCTGGTGCACCGTAGTCAATGAGCGAGCATATAGCTTGTATATAGTACAAGCAAAGTACATCTTTGCTCGCCCCTGCACAGTGCCTCGTCATGGCTCTCATGGTGTTGAGTCTGAGTAGAGCACGGGATCTGACATACTCGGCCTGTTTTTAAAAGGTCAGCTTTTTATCAATGTAGATTCCCAAGCATAGGTAGGAGCCTGTCCACTGAGGCTCTATATCCTGAATACATAATCTATTCACAGGATCTTGTCCCTTGAGCATCATTGCAAGAGATTTCTCGGTGGAGATCTTGAGGCCTAGTTCCTTGCAAGACTGCGTTATTAGGTCCAAAGCTCTCTGGGCCTGTCGCTCCAAATTGCCTTTCCCATTCGCTACGAGTGCAAGATCATCAGGATAGCTGAGGAGCTGCATACCACTATGAAAAGGCAGGTTCACAAGTTCCTGCATGAGGACATTAAACAGGGTAGGACTGAACGCATTTTCTTGTGGTGTGCCATTTTCCAGGGTTTTAAAGGAAGAATAGCATCCCTGAAAGCTGACACAGGCCTGCCTGTCCCTAAGGTAGGATCCTATCCAGGCCAGGAGGCATCCTTTGATCCCCTTCTGAGCTAGTATTGCTAGAATTGCTGTGGGGCTGGCTAGCTCAAATGCCTTCTCAAGGTCAAGGTAGACGACGATACTAGGTTTCTTGTTACTATCAGCAATCTGGCTTAGTAGGGTGGTTATGCACTCTGCTGTACCCACTCCTTTGGTGAAGCCAAATATGTGATGATGAGGGGGTCCAAGTTTCCATAGGAGGTGGTTTAACACCATCCTCTCAGTAGTCTTGGCTAAACAGCTGGTCAGTAATATGGGTCTCATACTGCCTGGGTCCTTGGGCTTTGGAATTGGTACAATGGTAGCCTTCTTCCAAGCTGCTGGGAGTGTCCCAGCCCTCCACAACTTGTTTGTGATGTCTAGTATGGCCTCCCATCCTCTCTGACCAGCCCGTGCAACTATGGAGTACGTGACACCATCAGTGCCTGGGGCAGTGTCACCTGTGTTCTTAATGGCACGTCAGAGTTCCAAGTCTGTGAGGTCTTCATCAGTCACATCTTCCGACTCACATGCAGCTTGTATCGTTAAATGGCATTGTGGCAGAAGATCCGCCTGTATATTCCGGATGTCCTGTGGGAGCTGAGTGGAGACCCCCCTGGAAGTGAAGAGCTCCACTAGTTTCTCAGCTTCCTGGGATGGGTTCGGGTGTGCTGGTGGCCTCGGCTTGCCTTTGCCAGTTGCGATGTTAAGCTTGCCCCATATCTCAGATAAGGTGGTGTGATGCCTGAATGTTAAGCACCACTCCAGCCATTTCTTAGTTTTTACTCTGAGAGAGACTCTGTGGGCATGCTGCACAATGGCTCTCAGAGTATTCCTGTTCTCTGCCAGAGGGTTACGCCTGTATAGCTTCCTAAAAGAGTTGATGTGGTGGTTCTGCTCCTGCACCTCATCTTTGTAGAACCACCAGTCTCTTTTGTGAGTGCATCCTGCGGACTTCTTTGGAATTGCGCACTCTGCTGCCTGGATGAGAACAGCGATTAGCTCCTGTTCAGCCGTATCACAGTCATCAGATAGGGTGTATGTGGACCACCAGTCATGAAGATAATCCTGGAACACCTTCCAGTTGGCCCTCTTTAAGTCCCATTTAGGAGGCAGCACAACTGTGGGAGGCCTGTTGATATTGAAGGTGGTGATCACTGCAAAGTGGTCACTGACAAGGTTAGGATGAGTTTCCCATGTGGCTCCCACTGCGAGTTGTCATCCCGAAGGTAAGGTCGAGGCAGCCGCCCAACAGGTGTGTGGGGTCTCCATTGTTTAGCAACTTTACCTCTGGAATATTGTGTAGGAGCATTGCTATGTGTCTGCCAGAAGCATTGGTTGCTGAGTGAGAGTGAAGCATTGGGTGATGTGTGTTGAAGTCTCCACCCACAATAATACACTCAGTGCGTGCTAGCGCGAGGAGCTCTGCAATGTTGAGGGTGTGTCTTGGGTTCTTGTAGATGTTATAGATGGTAATGGGTGCCCCAGGTATGTGTAGTAGGATGGCCTGTACCTCGACATCTTCCCCAGAGTCCACAGGGTTGGTTATAACCTCGTGAGGTATTGTATCGGATACGAACACAGCTGTGCCTCTGCAGTGAATGCCCGCATCCATGTGCCAAAAATATCCAGCAAAACCGGGTAGTCTTGGGCACATAGTCGGGACAGTCAGAGTTTCTTGTAGCAAGACGATGTCAACCTGATCCCAAATTACTGCCTCCAACAAGAGGTGCTGTTTACCCCTCAGGCCCTGAATGTTCCATTGTAGGACTTCGAGGGTGTGATTTATTACAGAAGTTATTCCATTGCTGTTGTTTCCTGAGTTGGGGACTGAGCCCTGCCCACTCTGAGAACCTGCAAATTTATGGCATCCACCGTCTCCTTCTCGGTCAGTAAGCACACACTCAGGAGTGTACTGACCATCTGCCGGAATACACTCTGTTGTTCCGTGAAGTTGATTGTGTTGCAAATAATGTCCGTGAACACCTTGATGAGTGCTACAAGATCCTCCCTGGTGAGGGCCTGTGTTGGCATTGGGTTTAAAGCAGTGGATATTACCTGGGCTGTTGTGGTCTGTAGGGGCTGCTGAGGGTTGGATTTCTTCATTGCGTGCACCGTTGTCTGTTGCTGTATACCAGGTTGGGTAGCCAGCATGTGCTGGTGAGGTGCCAGGGGAGCCTAAAAAGCAGCTGTGCCGGGTAAGGAGTGGTTGCGTTGTTGTGTTATGGCCGGTGGGGGCTCATGTAGTGCCATCTGCTGATCACGTTGACCAGATGTACCCTGTTGATGCCCCTTGTTCCTTTTGTTTTTGTTTCTTTGTTGAGGTAGGGGGGCAGGAGGCTCCTGTCCATGAAGCCTGGTTGAAGTTTCGAGGGTTGGGAATTCCTGGGCATTGAGTTGGGTAATCTGCGGTATGGCAGGATTCTCTACACCCATCGTCTGCTGAGAGCCATGATCTGTCATAGCCTGCTGCCTCGTTGGTGGCGTCTTCCAGGCTCCTTGAATTCTGGCAAGCTTCTTGAGGCATCGAGGATTCCAGGCATGGTGTTTCTGCCTGCAGTTTGGGCATTGTGGAGTGGGTGGTGATGCATTTTTCAGCTTGGTGATGCATTCCTTGGTAGGGTGGCACTGGCTGCAGACACTGCAGATTACTCTGCTTGGACAGAGTGCACCCAGGTGTCCGTAACACTGGCACTTGAAACAACGAACTGGTCCTGACGTTGTACCTGCCCCAAAAACCGAGGTCCAGTTTAGATAGCAGCGGTCCTACATGCTGTATGAGGACCTGTCAGGTTGGTGTGTTGCCTGCCGTCTTTGCTTTGAGACGTTGAGCTGACACCACACTGGGGTGAGCTGCTATTGCCTCGATTGGCATCATCAGCAGGTATCACATCACTACACCCTTGGCGATCTTCTGCCAAGAGTCCATTTCCTCCAGGGTGAAGGAGCGATTTGTCTCCATGACCCCCTCAAGTTGAACCATATCTTGAACTTCAGGTTGTGTCGTGATTCCAGGTATGAAACAACGCCATATGGGTTCTGTGTTCCCCGTAAGACTTCACCATGAATTTGCCAGGTCACTTGAGCTGGTTTGCCTGCTCCTTGGATGGATGGCACTTCTTGTTGTTGTCCACAGTGATCCATCCTTCTTGGTTCTCGGGGGGAGGGGGTATTTATTTCCTCCCATTTCCATATTCGCTGGCTCCATCGTTGGAACTGCCAGATCTGTTACAATGTGAGCTGGCTCTTCCTCTTCCTGTGACGACACGGAGTGATCCCACATTTCCAAATCTGAGTCCTCCATCATGTTCATGGAGCATCGTGGCCTCTTCTTTTCGGCAGAAGCCATGTGCCTATCTAGTGATAAGGTAGTGTACTCCGTGAACTGAGTGTGTGAACTGATCTATGTTGAGACGTTTTCTGTACACCACAGGGCCGCAGACGTGGCTTATATACTGTAGTCAGGTGAGGCAAAGCAGGAGATGGCGGGGTGATAGTGGAACCATCCACTAGTCTAAGTAGGTCTTTGTCCAAAAGTTGGACAAGTTTTGAAGAATTCTTTGTATCAAGATCCCACAATGCTGCAGTGTCTGACAGATGTGATAAATGATTTAAAAAAACGACAAGTAGAAGATTGAGACACTTATGCAACATATGGGAATCTTTATTGAGAAAACGTTTTGCCATAGTGATAATTGGTTTAAAAAAAAACATAGTAGTCTCCCTTGGTCCCTATCTAAGTTTGGAGGATGGTATATCACACCTTAAATCAATTTTTTATGCCCTTCTGAAAATTCTATCCAGACAGACTTTGTATGTGATATTTCAGACTTCATATCAGTTTTTATGCAACAGTTCAAGTGATCTTGGACATACAGCCCCACCCCAACCCCTTCATAATACTTCTGTCTACTTGGAACAATTTAAAACCCTGTATGTGACATTCAGCAGGCATGTCCCGATTTTTTGTATTGAACCACGTCTCAATTATGGCAAATACATCAGTGTTACCTGCACTCTCTGTGGACTGAACCAAGATGTCCTCCATTGAGCAACTTTACCAGCAGCTTAAGGAGGAATTGAGGGTAGCGAAGATGGAGATACGGTGATTGGCGGAGGAAAACAAGAGGATTCGTAGTAGTCCTCCTGTTGCGGGTCCTCAGGTCAAGAAGGGAACCTGGGCAGTGGCCGAACAGCATGGAACAAAGTTGAAGATAAAGAAGACGAATGGAGAGGTAGAAATGATGAAGAAGAAAGAGACTGCTGTGGAAACTGTTGTGGAAACATCAAATGCATTCTCTGTGCTACCCAACGAATGTGAGTCGACTACTGGGAATGTCACGATGGACGACACCAAGGTAAAAACATTGTTGTTGTTGGGGATAGCCAGGTTAGGTACATGGATAGGGCCTTCTGCTTGAAGGATAAGAGTAGGAGACAGAGGGTTTGCTTTCCTGGGGCTGGGATGGAGGATATTGTTAGCCGGCTTGACAACCTCATGAACGGTAATGGGATCAATCCTATTATCTACCTCAGTGCTGGAGGCAATGATGTAGGCAAGAGTAGAAGTGAGGATTTAGTTGGAAGGTTCAGGACAGCAACAGACATAATTAGGAAGAAGGGGGGTTGCCCTGTCATATGTGGCATTTTCCCAAGAAGGGGCATTGGAAATGAATGGTTGTCTAGAGCAATTGGTATTAATTGTTGGCTGGACAAACACTGTACGGATAATACAGTAACATTCATTGACAACTGGGACCACTTCTATGGCCGAAATGACATGTATGCCAGGGATGGGGTTCACTTATCCAGGGCAGGTGTGGTTTTTCTTGCTAGCTCAGTTGAAGGGATTGTTAGGACTTTAAACTAGGATTAGTTAAAGGTATGGGTTTAGAAATGAAAAATAATGAGTATGGACATATTGACTTAGGTTTTGATATTATGAAACTTAATAATAACAGTCATGGAGTAATTCTGGGTAATGATAATTACAGAAATTGTGCAAAAGAAAAGGTGAATAGGAAAAATGTGCAGAAGAAAAAACATGTAACTGTATTTTATGCTAAGAATTGAAGTGCAAGAAGTAAAATTAATGAATTACGTTTGGTAGTGTGTGCTGGGAATTTTCATGTCATTGCAACAACTGAAACATAGTATGATTTAAAGAGTCGGGATATAATTGCTTAGTGTAATACTCAAGGGTTTAAGTTGTTCCATGTGAAGAGATATAATGGGAAGGGGGGAGGAGTTGCATTATATGTCCGAGAAAATATTAACTGTTGCATAAAAACAGGTATAAAAATAGATGGACTAGTAACAGAATCTGTTTGGGTAGAGTTTGTAGAAGGTCAAGAAAAACTAATTCTAGGTGTAATATACTGACCTCCAGGCTTGGATCACGATAGAGGGAGATTTCATTGGGACGAAACTGTTGGGCCTTCTAGACACATTAACATAGTGATAGTAGGGGATTTTAACTTTAGTCAAATTGACTGGGCTTCTTTGACCAGTAATCTGGAGTCCAGTGACTTTTTCACTTTCAGGGACGAGAGGCCCTCTCCTAAACTTGTTCTCAGGGTCGAAAATTTTTCAGAAAAAAAAAAATTATTCTTTCTTATGAAAAAATACAGAATCTTTTCCTGATCATAATGACACCAGAAGTGTGAAATTTGACAGAAAACTTACGGAATTATGCTCTTGCGAAGTTAGAAGTCTCCACGATGCTTACGCATCGGCGATTTCGCCCACTTTGAGCCCTATTTTCGGCCAATTCCAATGTACTAGTCAACAAAAATCATAACCATTTCGCTAGAACTCCATTTTTTCTATCGAATGAGTACAAGAAACCACCCATTTACCGATTTCAACTATCCAATAAAGTGGTCAGAAATTAGCAATTTTAACAATTTCACACAAATTTCAAAAGATGCCAATTTCCAAATAGGGTCCAGAATAAACAAGACAGACATTCCTGGCGCTAAAATAACATTTCCTCTCTTCATTAGTCACGTCCCCAGGCCCCTCTTACATTTCTTTTGCTTTCCAATTTGAATTTTTATTCTCACAAAAAATAGAAGATTTACTGTCATGCAGACTACTACATTAGTGTAGAAATGGTATAAATAATATCAACGCACTTGTGAAAGAATATTAGACTCACCAGTTGACGTGTATTGGACGCGTGGTATGATTTGATTACTTTTGAACTTCGGCAAAAATTGAACATTTCTGCTACTTTGCACTCAATTTAGAGGTACTTTTCATTGTGAAACCAATCAAAATCATCTCAATTTCTGCAATATGTCTTCCATTCTATAAAATGAGACCAGGAAAACTAGAATACAACATTAAATACCATACAAAAATACAGTGCAAAGTCGCTGTTTTAATTCAAAAACATGGTCAAAGTTTTTTTTCTTATTACTCACTGTGTGCTGCAGGATTTTTTTATACCATTCACACTGACCACATAGACCCATTTTTTCATATGTAGGCCTACCAGCTTTCTCTCGCTAGATTTGAAGGCACTAGAATTTAGGCGTACTAGTATGTCAATAACCCTGGTGCGTAATCCATACCAGTACGTTGGAAACCCTGAAAGGGTTAAGGAAATAGTTCAGGACTGTTTTCTGAAGCAGTGTGTAACAAAGTCTACCAGGGGTAATAATTTGCTCTACCTAGTCTTGTCAAATAAGGAAATACTCGTAAATAATCTGGAGATCGCTGAAGAGCTTGGCACAAGTGATCACAAATCCATCACTTTTAGCATTAACTGGGAATACAAGAATAACGATAATATGGTAAAAGTCCCTGATTTTCGTTCTGCCGATTTTAATGGACTTAGGGAACACCTGTCTAATCTCGATTGGTGTAATCTAGCTAATGATTTTATTGACGATGATCATACGATTACGAAGGGATCTGTGTTTATGATTTTTTTTCTTAATAATGTACAACGTGCACAGAGTACACATATATACATTCCCCAGAGACAAATTAACCCTTTCAGGGTCAACAGGCCCTCTCCCAGACTTGTTCTGAGGGTCGAAAAATTTTCAATAAAAAAAAAAAAATTTGTTCTTATGAAAACAGGTTTTTTTTTTTAATCTTATAGGCTGAAAAAAAATTTTTTACCGTCAATACTTACCGAGATATGGAGGCATGAAGATGACAGAAAATGACCGGCATACAGTAACATCGCTGACTGCCGGCCACCCGGTTTTAGTTTTAGTTTTTTGGTATTATTTTTCTATTATTTTTGTATTTTTTTCAGGTAACTTTTATGGCCTGTGAGACCAATATGAGCACTATTTGGTAAGTTTTTTCTCGTTATTTACTACACAATAACTGCACAAACAATGTTGTCACTATATTGTTTATAAAAGTTGTTTACACACACAAACAAAATAAAATGTTGTTTATTACTATTTTTCTATATTTTATATACACATATACAGTCACAGGGAATGTTTCTAGAAGTTCTGCAGCCTGTGGAACTCTTTGAAACATGGTGTCATGCACAGTGGTGTTTTACATTCCTCACACATAAAACGAGTGTCTCTGCATTGTGGGCGTTTTTTTATGTGTGTACAGACATGACACCTCTTCTGAGCCTTTTTCTTGAAAGCAGTAGCAGGCAGTTGTATTAGGAAGTGATCACCATGCTTCAGACGAGAAGGTGAAAACTTAGGAAGTATGATAACTGATACACGCATGAATAAAGATCACTTACTACTCTCAGGTGACTTCAATATAAATCTCCTGCAAGACTAGGACCCACACGTTACTGAATTCACAAACACTATGAGTAACTGCTTGTTGCTACCAACAGTAACAAAACCTACAAGAATTACAGAGACTAGTGTTTCCCTACTAGACCACATCTGGACCAACACCATATCCCCTTTAAAATCAGGCATAATCACAGATAATACCACAGACCACTACTCTACCTTCCTCATAACTAATCTAGGCAAATTACCCCAAGACACTGCTAAAGTCACTTTCAGACTTCACAATGAGCCAGCCATTAATAACTTCTCAACAGCAGTGACAAACATTGACTGGCACACTGAGCTAGAAATCTATACAGATTTGAGGCATCCTCAAATCCATAAATACAAAGCACCTATATGAAAAACAGTACAGAATGGGTCACATAAGCAGAGACCAAACAAAACGTTACTCGTCAATCCTAACCAGCCTTATAAGAAAGGCTAAAAAATTGTATTATGAGAACATATTATTCAACTTAAAAGGTGATATAAAAAAGACCTGGAAAACCCTATCAGAAATTCTAGGTGCAAAAAAGGTATCATGAAACAGCGCAATTGAACTAACAAAACCAGATGAACCCCCAACTCCCACCAACTGAAACAGCAAACAGACTCAATGATTTCTTCTCCACCATAGGAAAAAACCTTGCCAATAAAATCCCAAGCTCAAATACCCCACCCAATGACTACCTCACTGGCAACTACCCAAACACACTGTTCCTAGCTCCGACTAACCAAACAAAAGTCTCCCTTATTATCAACACACTAAAAAACAAGACAGGATATTTAAATACCTTACCACCCTTTATAAACAAAAAAGCATCGCAAGTGCTGTCACCAATCATTGCAACACTCTTTAACAAATCCATCGAATCCTCTACCTTCCCTACAGTTCTCAAAATAGAGAGGGTCACCCTGATCCATAAAGGAGGAGACCAAACAGACTTGAACAACTATAGGCCAATATCCAACTTACACTCTCTAAAATCTTCGAAAAATTAATTCATAAGCGAATCTATTCCTTCCTCATCTCCCACAACATACTCAACCCCTGTCAGTTTGGGTTCAGGCCTAATAAAAATACGAATGATGCTACTATACACATGCTAGAACAAATATACACTGCACTAGAGAAAAAAGAAGTCCCACTGGGGATCTTCATTGATTTACGTAAAGCTTTCGATACAGTTCACCATGATTTGCTCCACATAAAATTGTCGCACTATGGTATAAGAGGGCACTCCCTCAACTACCTAAAGTCATACCTCAGCAACAGAAGCCAATATGTGTACGCAAATGGAGAAAACTCCTCCGCACAGCCAATTACAGTTGATGTCCCACAGGGAAGTGTCCTTGGCCCTCTTCTCTTTCTCGTTTACATAAATGACCTACCAAATGCATCGCAACTACTCAAACCCACACTATTTGTAGATGACACTACATACGTCTTGTCTCACTCGAGCCCAGTCATGCTAGCCAATACTGTGAATACCGAATTACAGAAAATATCTACCTGGATGATGACTAACAAACTTACTCTCAACATTGACAAAACCTACTTTATTCAGTTTGGTAACAGAGCTACAGATGTCCCTCTTAACATAATGATAAATGGATCACCTATCACAAAGCTCACAGAGGGATAATTCTTAGGAATCCACCTTGACAATAGACTCAAATTTCAAACACATGTACAACAAATTTCCAAGAAAATTTCCAAGACCGTACACTATCGAAGATACGGTACTATGTTCCACAGTCAGCCCTCCTGGCCCTATATCACTCACTTATTTACCCCTATCTCACCTGTGGAATTTGTGCATGGGGCTCAACAACAATAAACCATTTCAGACCATTAATTACCCAACAAAAGGCTGCAGTCAGAATGATAACAAATTCCCATTACAGGCAGCACACTCCACCAATATTCAAAACTCTAAACCTACTCATCATACAAAACATCCATACTTATTATTGTACCTACTACATACGTAGAACACTTAACTTGGATATAAATCCTCCCCTCAAACGTCTCCTTACCAACTTGAACAGAACACATGACCATAACACAAGGCACAGATCACTCTTTGATATTCATCATGGCCTTCTCACACTATGCAAAAACTCAATGCAAATAGCAGCAGTAAGAATGATAACAAATTCCCACTCCCGCCAGCATACTCCACCAATTTTCAAAAGTCTGAATCTGCTCACCATTAAGAACATCCATACTTATTCATGTGCCTACTACATACACAGAACAATACACGCAAACATAAACCCTCCACTCAAACTTCTCACCAACCTAAACAGGACACATGACCACAACACAAGACACAGATCTCTTTTTGATATACCTCATGTCCATATCACACTGTGTAAAAACTCTATGCACATAAAGGGCCCCAAAATATGGAATTCATTACCAGAAGATATTAAAGTAACCCAGTCTGAAAATCAATTTAAGACTCTTCTCGAAAGCCACTTAATCACCCTAGACTAAATGCTAAATACTCAGTACACATTTGCTCACCTATGTACTCCCACATCATAACTGAAACAATCACTTTGAACCTTTTATCCTTTGTTGACAGGAATATAATTGAATCATTGTTTTCACAAAAAGCATTTTCGAATATAAATATATCTTTGTATTATACAAATTTTGATTCATTTATAATTAATATTCTACTGTACAACTATGAAATAATTACTATCCTACTGTACAACTATGATATACTCCTTAGTATTAAGTAGACTGTAAGCCAATAATGTTAAGTTGGCCCATAATGCCTAGGCATAATAGAGGCTCTCTTTGCATTGCAACCCACTATTGTAAATATAAAATCTCAATGTACTGTTTGCAAAGACAAAATAAATAAATAACTAAATAAATAAATAAATAAAAGGCCCAAAAATCTGGAATTCTTTACCTGTGAATATAAAAGAAACACTGTCTGTTTATATATTCAAGTCTCTTCTTAAAAATCACTTACTCACCCTCAACTAAATAAATACTGAATAATTGTATCACATAAATGTTTAACCTGTGACCCAATCAAACTTTATTATTTTTAATTACATTACCTAACAGAATACTCCATTCTACTGATTACACAGCAACATAGTAAATGACCATATGACCTGTCTTTGAAATACTCATTTGTGCTTAATTGTTATTTGTTTACAAAAATGTTTACCACTGAATATATCATTGCTTAGTTAATCTTAAGTTAATTTTAAGCCTGCCCATAATGCTCTGCATACAAGGGGCTTTAGCATGTTACACTTAACCACTGTATTTCTTTGTACTTCTATGTATCATATTCAAATTAATAAATAAATAAAAAAATAAATAAAGGTACAGGTACCATCTGACTTACGACCAAGCTTTGTTCCAACCAACCGGTCGTAAGTAAAAATGAACGTAAGTCGAACTTTACTACTGAATATCAACATCACACTTTTGTAATGATTTTATTTTATTGTTTTATTTTGGTATTTTATTTTTTACTTTACTTTTTGTGCTGTTAGTACTCTAAGGTTTAAGATAAACACTGCACAACACCAACAGTTTTTTATTTCCCAGAAATTTTTGAATATATGAATATATCTTTTGTCTTATATAAATTAGATTCACTTATAATTAATAATCTACTGTACAACTATGATACAATTAATATTCTACTGTACAACTATGATATAATTCTTAGTGTTAAGTAGTCAGTAAGCCAATAATGTTAAGTCGGCTCATAATGCCTAGGCATAATGGAGGCTCTCACTGCATTGCAACCCATTATTGTAAATACATAATCTCAATGTACTATTTGCAAAGACATAAAAAGTAAATAAATAAATAAAAAACATGGTCGTAAGTCAAGTGGTCGTATGTTGAGCACACCCATTTTCTCACATCTAGGCCTACCAGCCTTTTCCCGTGAGATCTGAAGGCACTAGAATTTATGCGTACTAGTACGTCAATAACCCTGGCGCCTAAGCCATACTAGTACGTAGGAAACCCTGAAAGGGTTAAGTCTAATAATAACGATCCCAAATGGGTTAACAGAAGGCTAAAGCATCTGTTAGGAGAGAAAAGGGGAATTTATACGCACATCAAAAGAGGAGAGGTTAACCTTACCGACCAATATTTTCAGCTTAAAACATAAGTAAAAAAGGGGATTAGAAAGGTTAAACGTGACTATGAAATTAATGAGTCAAAGACTAATCTGAAGAGGTTCTGGAAATGTGTTCCCTATTTAATGACTATTTTTTGTCAGTTTTTACATAGGAAGACATAAATGAGATTCCAGAAATTAACAATTATTCAGTTCCTGATGAATTCAAATTAACTTATATTACTGTTATGAGGGACATGGTTATCAAACAGAGAGACAAACTGAAGCAATATAAGTCCCTGGGACCCGACGAGTTGTTTTCCAGGGTACTTAACCCGTAAACGGTCCAAGCAGATCTATGTTCACATGCGTAGTGCTCCAAAAGTAGATCTACGTTTTTTTAAATATTTTCAAATCTAACAAAAAAAAAATTAGATCAAAGTTTTTTTACACGTTTTCAAATGTAAAAAAAAGAAAAAGAATATCTACTTTTTTTACATACTATCAAATGTTCAAAAAATGTATATATAGGTTTGGACCATTTACGGGTTAAAGAATGCAAGATGGAACTTAGTCAGCCATTAACGAGTGTGTTTAATGCATCCATCCTTACTGGTGTTGTGCTTGAGATGTGGAAGATGGCTAATGTGGTTCCTATATTCAAATCAGGGGATAAGTCCATTCCTTCAAATTACCGTCCAATAAGCCTGACATCTATAGTAGGCAAATTATTAGAATCAGTTATAGCTGACATTATTAGAAGTCACATTGAAGAGCATAATTTGAGTAATGAATCTCAGCATGGGTTCACGAGAGGTCGTTCCTGCCTGATAAATTTACTGACATTCTTCAATAGAACATTTGAGGCGGTAGACAGTGATAAAGAATATGATATTGTTTATTTGGACTTTAGTAAAGTCTTCGACAGAGTAGTACCTCACAAGAGATTATTAACCCTTTCAGGGTCCGTCTTGTAGATCTACGGTTTTATGTTCAGGGTTCAAACCGTAGATATGTATGCCAAAATTCTAGCGGCGTCAAATTTAGCGCAAGAAGGCTGGTAGCCCTACAGCTGAGAGAATGGGTCTGGGTTGTCAGTTTGCACACTATAGAAAAAATCTGGATGCCCTCATGGCATTGTGGGAACGCCGGCAAAGTAGCTTTGTTCATTGTGCCTGGCATGCCTGGTGGCAAGGAAGCTCTCACTCCCCACTCACTCTCTGGGTGAATTCTGACTCTCCTCTTCACAACTTACAGTTCTAAGACTGATGGAAGTGGAGCTGAAGAGGAATTCTATGGTTTTGAGCCATATGGTACCATTGTGCCATATGGTACAATGGTACCATATGGTACAATGGTGCCATGTCATACAATGCTATCATATGGTACAATGGTATCATATGGTACAATGGTACCATATGGTACATTATATTGTATGGTACAGGGTACATGGACCCTAATGGAAATAAGTCTGTCTGACTTTTTTGGGTTATCCTAGGTTCTCCAAACATATGCTGTTAAGTATGATATTCTATGTACATTGGAACCTCAAAAATCGAACTTAATCCGTTCCAGGAGCTAGTTCTAAATTCGAAAAGTCTGAAATTCGAAGGAATATTTCCCATAAGAAATAATGGAAATACAATTAATCCGTTCCAGAAGCCCAAAAATATTCACACAAAAAATACATTTTATAGAAATTAATTACAGTTTTACATGCAACAAATACTATAGTTTTTAATTATGTATAGTAATACATATAAAATAACATTTTTACTTACCTTTATTGAAGATTGGTGATGGTATCTGGAAGATAGGGAGGAGGAGAGAGGGAGTTGGGGTTAGTGTTTGAAAGGAGAATCTCCCTCCATGAGGACTTCAGGTAAAGCCCTCTCTGGGGTTACTTCCCTTCTCTGTCTTTTAATGCCACTAGGACCAGCTTGAGAGTCACTGGACCCCTGTCTCACAAAATAACTGTCCACAGTCCTCTGTTTCTGGTGCCTCTAAGATTTCCCTAAAATGGGACATGGTTCTGTCACTGAACTTGTTGAAAAGATGGCTTGTTTCAGCTTGCTCAGGGTGGTACTTCTGCACAAACATTTGGACATCATTCCATTTGGCACAAATCTCCTTAATTTTTGAAGAAGGCACCTCATCCACTCCCTATATTAACACCTTTCGCAACATCAGCTTCCTTGATTTGTCCTTACTTTGCCAGGATAGAACCGATGGTTGACTTGTTTTTCCCATACATCCTGGCAAGCTCAACAAGTCTCACACCACTCTCATACTTCTGTATTATTTCCTTCTTCACATCTATGGTGTTTCTCACTTTCTTTACCACAGAGGTACCACTAGCAAGTTTCTTTGGGCCCATGGCAGCTTATTTCATAGTCCCACAAGCACTAAACACAACGAAATAATCGTAAAATGCATGAATGGAAATTAAATTAATCCGTGCAAGACACCCAAAAGTATTGAAAAAAAATTTTTTTACCACATGAAATATTAATTTTAATACACACAAACTGAAGAAGACGTACAATTACATGACACTTACCTTTATTGAAGATCTGGTGATGATTGATGGGATGGAAGGAGGGGAGACTGGATGGTGTTAGTGTTTAGAAAGGGAATCCCCTTCCATTAGGACTTGAGGTGGCAAGTCCTTTTCTGGGGTTACTTCCCTTCTTCTTTTAATGCCACTAGGACCAGCTTGAGAGTCACTGGACCTCTGTCGCACAACATATCTGTCCATAGAGGCTCGTACCTCCCGTTCCTTTATGACATTCCTAAAGTGTTTCACAACATTGTCAGTGTCACAATTAAACACTTGTTCAGGTTTCAGTTCTTCACTGTCTATGTACTCCTTGAATTCCTGCACATATTTTTCAGCTGCTTTTTGGTCCAAACTGGCAGCCTCACCATGCCTTATCACACTATGTATGCCACTACAATTCTTAAATCTCTCAAACCAACCTTTGCTGGCCTTAAATTCACTCACATCACCACTAGTTGCAGGCATTTTTCTAATTAAATCGTCATCCAACTTCCTAGCCTTTTCACATATGATCGCTTGAGAGATGCTATCTCCTGCTATCTGTTTTTTGTTTATCCACACAAATAACAGTCTCTCAACATCTTCTATCACTTGCGATCTCAGTTTCTTAAACATAGTTGCACCTTTGGCAAGAACAGCTTCCTTGATTGCCGTTTTCTTGGCCAAAATAGTAGCGATGGTTGATTGGGGTTTTGTGTACAACCTGGCCAGCTTGGAGACACGCACTCCACTTTCATACTAAGCAATGATCTCTTTCTTCATATCCATAGTAATTCTCACCCGTTTTGCTGTAGGGTTGGCACTAGAAGCTTTCTTGGGGCCCATGGTGACTTATTTTGCAGGTGCAATCACTAAAAACGCTGTGATAATATGAAATGTTCCGATTGTATGTTTGGATGGGACCACGGTGGCTGGCTGGCTTGTAAACACTGGCCGCAAGTGGATGCGTCTCAGACGGAACAAATCGTGTTGGTCGAGTTTTTTAGCGCTAGTCGAGGCAAAATTTTTGCTTTAAAATGTATCGCTAGTCGGATTTAAAATTAGACGATGCCATCGTTGGTCAAGGGTCCACTGTAACCATAAATTCTAGCGGCTTCAAATCAAGCAGGAGAAAGCTGGTAGGCCCACATGTGAGAGAATGGGTCTGTGTGCTCAGTGTGCACCATATAAAAAAAATCCTGCAGCAAGCAGTGCATAATGAGAAAAAAAAAATCTCCGACCGTTTTTTTTTATTAAAATGCCGACTTTGTGGTCTATTTTCATATAGTATTTATTGATGTATTCTCATTTTCTTGGTCTCATTTGATAGAATGAAAAACATTATAGAAATAGAGGTGATTTTGATTGGTTTTACTATGAAAAGAACCTTGAAATGGGGCTCAAAATAGGGGAAATGTTTGATTTTTGCTGATGTTCAAAAGTAAACAAATGATGCCATTTTCCAATAAATGTTCAAGCAGCCATTGTAATATGCAGTCATGAATGGGTTGACATTATTTATACAATTATTACAATATTGCAGTAGTCTGCATAACAGTAAATCTTCTATTTTTGGTTTGAATGAAAATTCAAAACAGAAAGCAAGAGTAATATCAGAGGGGCCTGGAGATGTGACTGATAAACAAAGAAAATGTTATTTTAGAGCCAAGAATGTCTGCATTGTTCATTCTGGACCCTATTTTGAAATTGTCATATTTTCTAATTTTCGTGAAACTGGCCAAATTGCAAATTTCTGACCAAGTTATTGGGTAGTTGAAATCGGTAAATGGGCAGTTTCTTGTACTCAATTGATAGAAAAAAATGGAGTTCTAAAGAAACAGTTATGAGTTTGGTTGACTGGAATAATGGAATTAGCCGAAAATAGGGTTCAAATTGGGCGAAATCACCGATTCGTAAATATCGCCAAGGTCGCTAACTTCACGAGAGTGTAATTCCGTCAGTTTTCCATCAAATTTTGTTGTTTTGGTGTCATTAAAATCAGGAGGGGGGGGGGGGAATTTTGCGACACAAGGAGACACCTCAGGATTTGGGGTTGCGACAGTCAAAGGGTTAAAGACCCTCCTTTCTCTTTACCCTTCCTACTCCTTTCTGTTTTTCCAGTATACCTATTACTGTCCTTGTTATTGTTAAGATTTATGATATCAAAGGCTAAATCCATATTTCGACACTCAGTATTTTCCATTTCTAAACCCATACCTCTAACTAATTGTAGTTTAACCCTTTCAAGGTTTCGGCCATACTAGTACAGCTTACGTGCCAGGTTCCTTGACGTACTAGTACTCATAAATTCTAGCGCCTTTAAATCTAGTGAGAGAAAGCTGGTGGGCCTACATATGAAAGAATGGGTCTATGTGGTCAGTGTGCGCAGTATAAAAAAAAATCCTGGAGCACACAGTGTGTAATGAAAAAAAAAACTTTGACCGTGTTTTTGGATTAAAACAGCAACTTTGCACTGTATTTTCGTATGGTTTTTATTGATGTATTCTAGTTTTCCTGGTCTCCTTTGATAGAATGGAAGACATATTACAGAAATTGAGATGATTTTGACTGGTTTCAAAATGAAAAGTACCTTGAGATTGAGCTTAAAGTAGCAGAAATGTTCGATTTTTACCAAAGTTCAAAAGTAAACAAATCATGCTAAGCGTCCAATACACGTCAACTGGTGAATCTAATATTCTTTCACAAGTGCACTGATATTATTTATACCATTTCTACACTAATGCAGTAGTCTGCATAACAGTAAATCTTCTATTTTTTTGTGAGAATAAAAATTCAAAATGGAAAGCAAAAGAATGTAAGAGGTGTGTGGGGACATGACTAATGAACAGAGGAAATGTTATTTTAGTGCCAGGAATGTCTTTCATGTTTATTCTGGACCCTACTTGAAAATTAGCATCTTTTGAAATTTGTGTGAAATTGACAAAATTGCTAAATTATGACCACTGTATTGGATAGTTGAAATCGGTAAATGAGTGGTTTTTTGTACTCATTCGATAGAAAAAATGGAGTTCTAGTGAAATAGGTATGATTTTTGTCGACTAGTACACTGGAATTGGCTGAAAATAGGGCTCAAAGTGGGCAAAATCGCCAATGCATAAACATCGTCAAGACCGCTAACTTCGCAAGAGCATAATTCCGTAAGTTTTCCATCAAATTTCATACTTTTGGTGTCATTATGATCGGGAAAATATTCTCTATCTTTTCATAAGAAAAAAGAATTTTTTTTTTTTTTTGAAATTTGGGGGACCTTGAGAACAAGTCTGAGAGGGCCTGTGGACTTGGAAAGGGCTAAAATCTTAACAACACCCTCAACTGAGCTAGCAAGAAAACCCACACCTACCCTGGATAAGTGAACCCCATCCCTGGCATACATGTCATTTCGGCCACAGAAGTGGTCCCAGTTGCTAACCCCTTCAGGGTCCAAGGCCAAAATCTGAAGTGGTGCATGCTCAAGTGTCCAAGAAATTTTGAAAAAAAAAATTATTTTTTCTTACAGAATTAAAGAGTATATTTTTGTGAAGGTAATAAGACAAAAAAAAAAGTTTTTTTCTGATCAGTACTTACCGAGATACAGCGGCGGGAAGTTGACCCAAAATGACCGGGTGGCAGCAACATCGGTGACTTCCGCAAAATCCCATTTTTTTATTTTATGTTTTTTATACTTTTTTCTTTTCTTTTCTAATCTTTTTCTTTTTCTAATAACATTTGTGGCCTGTGAGACCAGTATAATGTATATTGTATAAGTGTACACTCATTGTATTCTACACAATAACTGTACTAATTTGTTTATCATTATATTGCTTACAAAACTTGTTTACAAGTTTATTGTAAACAAAATGATGAAAATATTAGTGTGGTTATTGTGTTGAATACAACGGTACCATATAGTACCGTATGGTACAATGGTGCCATAGGGTGCAATGGTACAATATGGTACAATGGCACCATATGATACAATGGTACCATATGATACAATATGGCACAATGGCACATGATACAATGGTACCATATGATACAATGGTACCATATGGTAGAATGGCACCATTTGGTATAATGGTACCATATGATACAATGGTACCATATGGTGCAATGGTAAATTATGGTACCATATGGTGTAATGGTACCATATGGTACCATATGATGCAATGGTACCATATGGTACATTGTACCATACAATACAATGATACCATATGGTTCATTGTACCATATGGTACTGTTGTATTCAACACAAACACACTAATATTTTCATTATTATTTTGTTTACAATAGTTGTTTACAATAAAAATATGCAAAAATGTTATATTAGTAATGTTCTATTATATATTTACAAGTGTACAGGAACTTTATGTGTTCCTTGAGGTGGATGACAAAGCACTTTGTCTCGGAAACTGCGGAGTCTTGCGTCGCCACTCACTCAGTCTTAGCTGGTGTCTCATGCCACCAACACCTATTGACCATATGGTACACGGTATCATATGTTACAGGGTACCATATGGTACATTGTACTATGTGGTAAAGGGTACCATGCAGTACAGGATAATATATGGTGCAGGGTACAATATGGTACAGGGTACCATACAGTACAGGACACCATATGGTACAGATACAGGGATAACTATAGAAATAAGTCACCCTGACTTTTTTGGGTTATCCTAGGATTTTATACCTATTCTGCTATGTATGATAATCTATGCAATTGTATTTCTGTACACCTGAATAAACTTACTCAAGTGCATGTGGCATCATAAGTAAGTTTATTTAGTTATACACAAATAAAGTTACATAGAATATCATACTTAGCAGCATATGTTTGGAGAACCTAGGATAACCCAAAAAAGTTAGATTTATTTCCATTAGGGTCCCCGTACCCTGTACCATATGGTACAATGTACTATATGGTACATTGTACCATATGGTACATTGTACCATATGGTACCATTGTACCATATGATACCATTGTATGACATGGCACCATTGTACCATATGGTACCATTATACCATATGGCACAATGGTACCATATGGTTCAAAACCATAGAATTCGTCTTCAGCTCCACTTCCATCAGTCTTTGAACTGTAAGTTGTGAAGAGGAGAGTCAGAATTCGCCCGGAGAGTGAGTGGGGAGTGAGAGTTTCCTTGCCGCCAGGCACTATGAACAAAGCTACTTTGCCGGCGTTCCCACAATGCCATGTGGGCGTCCAGATTTTTTCTATGGTGTGCACACTGACCACCCAGACCCATTCTCTTAGATGTAGACCTACCAGCCTTCTCGAGCTAAATTTGACGGCGCTAGAATTTTGGCATAGATCTACGGTTTGGACCCTGAACGTAAAGCCGTAGATCTACGGGACGGACCCTGAAAGGGTTAATGGATGGCACTGCATTATCCTTACAGTGTTTGTCCAGCCAACGGTTAATGCCAATTGTTCTGGACAACCATTCATTTCCAATACCCCTTCTTGGCAAAATGCCACATATAACAGGGCAACCCCCCTTCTTCCTTATTATGTCTAGTGCTGTCCTGTACCTTCTAACTAAATCCTCACTTCTATGCTTGCCTACATAATTGCCTCCAGCACTGAGGCAGATAATAGGATTGATCCCATTACTATTCATGATCTTGTCAAGCCGGCTAACAATATCCTCCATCCCAGCCCCAGGAAAGCAAACTCTCTGTTTCCTACTCCTATCCTTCAAGTAGAATGCCCTATCCATATAACTAACCTGGCTATCCTCAACGTTTTTACCTTCCTTGGTGTCATTCGTCGTGATGTTCCCAGTTGTCGACTCACATTCATCGAGTAGCACAGAGAATGCATTTTATGTTTCCACAACAGTTTCCACAGCAGTCTCTGTCTTCTTCATTGTTTCTACCTCTCCATTTGTCTTCTTGATCTTCAACTTAATTCCATGCTGTCCAGCCACTGCCCAGGTTTCCTTCTTGACCTGAGGACTTACAATAGGAGGACTACTACGAATCCTCGTTTTCCTCCATCAATTGCCGTATCTCAAGCTTCGCTACCCTCAATTCCTCCTTAAGCTGCTGGTAAAGTTGCTCAATGGAGGATATCTTGGTTCAGTCCACAGGGAGTACACTAGACACGTCTTCACTGAGCTTATTGCTTGGGTAGCGTTTATTCTGTTAATGGGTTGGATTTGTGAAGGACCTGCCTAGTATGGGCCAACAGCCTACTGCAGTGTTCCTCCTTTCTTATGTTCTTATGTTATGTTGCGCATGAGTAAATAGAATTATCAAAGCTTATTTCTTGGGTAGCATTGAAAATTGGGTTTGGCAAATATTCTATTAGTGGGATGGACTGCGAAGGACCTGCCTAGTATGGGCCAACAGGCCTACTGCAGTGTTCCTCCTTTTTATGTTCTCTCTCTCTCTCTGCACAGGTCATTAAGTTGTAAGATTTGAAGCTAGCAATGTAAAATTGTAAAGCATAAGAACAAGTATGTGGGAAATAAACATGCAAGCTCTATAATTTAGGTTATATCTGCCACATCCTCTTTGTTTAGTGCAGACGCAGATATTTAATAGTGACTGCAGATGCGGATGTGGATGTCTCATTTAGAAAAAATGAGGCTGTGGATGTAAGAAATTGTGCGGATGTTCTGCGGAGACATATATTCGATACATCCCTAATGTATTGTACTAAAACAAGAACTTTACCATGTATAAATATATATATATTTCCAAAACCCTTGCCCTATGAATATCCATCAAACTTTACAGTACTACATGGCCCATACTATTTTGAAGCTTTCTGTAAAAACAGTATAAATGAAAAATTGCCTTAAATTTTGAAAAATGGTAAAAATTAAAACACATTTATATTAGTTGAAACATGACCTTTTAGTGTAAATGAACAGCTAAATAGCAAACAGGTAGTAGATTATATTTATTTATACAGTACTCATCTTCCCATGAATCCAATGTCTCCTATTACATTGTCCAATTACTAAAAAAAAAGCCCAAAGCATCTATAACAAACATTGCCCAAAAAAACAGATCACAGCAAAGAGACTGAATAATCCCTGGCTACCACCAAACATCCTCAAATCCATTAACACAAAGCACAAATATGAAAAACAGTATAGGATGGGTTAACCCTTTCAGGGTCCAAGGCCCAAATCTGGAGTCACGCACCAGTGTCCAAGAATTTTCAAAAAAAAAATTTGTTATTTTTTCTTATGAAATCGTAGAGAATCTTTTTGTGAAGGTAATAAAACAAAAAGTACGAAATTTGGTGGAAAATTGACGAAATTATGCTCTCGCGAATTTTGATGTGTCAGCGATATTTACGAAACGGCGATTTTGCCGACTTTGACTCCCATTTTAGGCCAATTACATTATTCCAATCAACCAAATTCTTAGCTATTTCACTAGTATTACTTCTATTCTATCGATTGAGCACAAGAAATCGCCAAGTCAACTGTTTTAACTACAAAATAAAGTGATCGGAAATTGTTAATTTGGCCAATTTAACACAAAGTTCAAAATATTCCAATTTCAAAATAGGGTCCAGAATGAACAATGTAGGCATTCCTGGCACTAAACTAACATTTCCTCTGTTCATTAGTTATGTTTTGAGGCTTTACAAATAAATTCCATTTTTATTTTTTATTCACATAATGAATTTTTATTCACACCAAAAAATAGAAGATTTACTGTTATGCAATACTGTAATAATTGTATAAATATCATCACCATATTTGTGAATGTATATTAGACCCACCAGCTGACGTGTATTAGATGTGTGAGGTCGTTTGTTTACTCTTGAATATCGGCAAAAATTTAACATTTCCGCTAATTTGAGCTCAGTTTCAAGCCATTTCCAGTGCTAAAACCAATAAAAATCATCTCTATTTCTGTAATATGTCTTCCATTCTATCAAATGAGACCAAGAAATCGCAAATACAACTATAAAAAACATACGAAAAAACACTGCAAAGTTGCTGTTTTAATCGAAAAATCATGATTTCATTTTTTTTCTCTCATTATACACAGTGTGCTGCAGGATCTGTTTTATGTGGTGCACACATACCACATAGATGTATTCTCTCATATCTAGGCCCAAATGTACCACTCACAGTTTATCAGAGTGAGCTGAGCTCATGGCGTAGATCTACGGTTTGGACCCTGAACGTAAAGCCGTAGATCTACGGGACAGACCCTGAAAGGGTTAAATAACTAGAGAACAGTCTAAACGTTACTCGTCAGCTCTTACCAACCTGATAAGAAGATCTAAAAAATTGTATTATGAAAATGGATTACATAACATCAAAGGTGATATGAAAAAAACCTGGAAAACTCTATCTGAAATTCTTGGTACTAAAAAGTTATCCATAAAAAAAACAATTGAACTAACAAAATCGGATGAACCCATACTCACACCAACTGAAACAGCAAATAGACTCAATGTTTTCTTCTCCACCATAGGAAAAAATCTAGCGAACAAAATACCAAACCCAAACACCCGTCCATGAGACTACCTCATAGGTACCTACCCAAATACACTATTCCTAGCTCCAACCAACCCTACAGAAGTTACGCTTATCATAAACACCCTTAAAAACAAGACAGGAGACATAAACAACTTGCCTGCTTTTATGTACAAAAAAGCTTCTCAAGTATTGTCACCAATTATTGCAACACTCTTTAACAAATCCATTGAATCATCTACCTTCCCAACAATCCTCAAAATAGCGAGGGTTACTCCAATCTACAAAGGAGGTGTCCAAGCTGACCTGAATAACTATAGACCAATATCTAACTTACCACTGCTCTCTAAAATCTTTGAAAAATTAATTCATAGACAGATCTATTCCTACCTCGTCTCACACAACATATTAAACCCTTGTCAGTTTGGGTTCAGGAATAATAAAAGCACAAATGATGCTATCATACACATGCTAGAACTAATATATACCGCACTCGAAAAGAAAGAAGTCCCGCTGGGCATTTTCATTGGTTTACGTAAAGCTTTTGATACAGTCGACCATGAACTGCTGTTCTCCAAACTAATGCACTATGGTATCAGAGGCCACTCCCTCAACTACCTAAAATCATACCTTAGTAAGAGAACTCAATATGTATATGTAAATGGTGCAAACTCTTCCACCCAACCAATCACAGTAGGAGTCCCGCAAGGAAGTGTCCTTGGACCACTCCTCTTTCTCATCTACATCAATGATCTACCGAATGCATCACAGCTACTCAAACCCATATTACACCTACCATCCGACTTACGACCTGCTCGACTTACGACCATTCGACTTACGACCGTGTTTTTTATGCCAAATTTCTGGGAAATAAACAACTATTTGTGTTGTACACAGTGTTTATCCTAAACCTTACAGTATAAAATACAGTACTAACAACATAAAAAGTAAAGTAAAACATGAAATACCAAAATAAAACAATAAAATAAAGTCATTACAAAAATGTTTTGTTGATATTCAGTAGTAAAGTTCGTCTTACGACCATTTCGACTTACGACCGGTTTCTCGGAGCCGAACTCGGTCGTAAGTCGGATGGTAGGTGTATTTGCAGATGACACTACATACGTCTTCTCCCACCCAAACACAGTCATACTAGCAAACACAGTCAATGCCGAATTGCAGAAAATATCTGCCTGGATGATGACTAATAAACTTACCCTGAATACTGATAAAACCTATTTCATTCAGTTTGGAAACAAAGCTGCAAATGATCCAATTAAGATAACACTAAATGGATCATCGGTCACAAGGCTTACAGAGGGAAAATTCCCAGGTATCCACCTTGACAGTAGCTTTAAGTTCCAGACACATATACAAGAAATCACCAAGAAAATCTCCAAGACTGTAGGCATACTATCAAAGATACGGTACTACGTTCCACAATCAGCTCTCCTGGCACTGTACGATTCACTCATATACCCTTATCTTACATATGGAATTTGTGCATGGGGATCAACAGCATCCAATCACCTAAGACCTCTAATAACCCAGCAAAAGGCAGCAGTAAGAATGATAACAAATTCCCACTCCCACCAGCATACTCCACCAATTTTCAGAAGTCTGAATCTGCTCACCATTAAGAACATCTATACTTATTCATGTGCCTACTACATACACAGAACAATACATGCAAATATAAACCCTCCACTCAAACTTCTCCTCATTAACCTTAACAGGACACATGACCATAACACAAGACACAGATCTCCTTTTGATGTACCTCGTGTCCATATCACACTGTGTAAAAACTCTATGCACATAAAGGGCCCCAAAATATGGAATTCATTACCAGAAGATGTTAAAGTAACCCGGTCTGAAAATCAATTTAAGACTCTTCTCGATTAAATGCTAAATATTCAGTACACATATACTCACTTATGTACTCCCACATCATAACTTGAACAATTACCTTGAACATTTTATCCATTGTTGACAGGAATATAATTGAATCATTGTTTTCATAAAAAACATTTTTGAATATATGAATATATCTTTTGTCTTATACAAATTAGATTCACTTATAATTAATAATCTACTGTACAACTATGAAATAATTACTATCCTACTGTACAGCTATGATACAATCCTTAGTGTTAAGTAGTCTGTAAGCCAATTATGTTAAGTCAGCCCATAATGCCTAGGCATAATAGAGGCTCTCTTTATTTATTTATTTATTTATTTATTTAAAAATTTGTGCACACATACAGAGGTTACAGAAAAGAGCAGTATGCAAACACCTATGCATATTACGGGCTGCTTAAAATTAACTTAAGATGAACTAACAATGAAATCGGTGATCTTTAATGTCAGATTACTATAAAGCACAAGTGAGTATTACAAAGAACTATTGACTATTTGCAAAGACATAAAATAAATAAATAAATAAATAAATTTCTGTTGTCCCAATTTTTAATTGTCTGTTGTATTTGTGGTTAACAACTAAAATAATTTCTTCCCATCTACTTCCTCATTTGCATATTATATGATGCAGTAATTATTTACATATAGGTAAATTTTATTTCTGAGGGCCAAGTAGGAGGCAACCTTCACGTGGAATTCTTTGGGCAATGTTTTTGAGTTCATGTGTTTATTCAAGACAAAGAAATTCTCAGGGGTAAGATATTAAAGATATAAAATGATTCATACCACAATGTCTATTGAAATAATGAATGTGCAGGGATGTAGAAATTATGCAAAATTCCTCATGCAGTATAGAAGTGTAATACCTTTCATTCGGGCAAAACTTAGATTTTACAAATTGACTTTCTGCACTCTTCTGAAAGCAGAAAATTCCTAAATATTGAAAAATATTCTACATTAAAAATTTAGAAACCATTCACTCTTATTTAACAAATTCAAAATAGCTTAGATTTTCAAAACTATAATGAGGAATTTTGGTTGCTATTCAGAATTCTGAGGATCATTCTGAGCTATTTTTAAAGCAATCCCTCTTAGTTAAAGTTTTAAATTAGATCTTCCAAACTGAAGCCAAAAATTTTTACACCTTGAAAAGTCCTGAACTTTAATTGATCAGAATTTATTTTCATTTCAGAGAATTGCAAATGTGTCACATATACAAGACATTACTGCAATAGGTTTATTAATAATTAATTAGCCAGATAATGAATGCCTCTGGCACCGTATCCTTAGTGATAATCTAACTCAGTTTTGGTTTTATGCTTAAACCATGCTATTATCAATGCATACATAAGTTCCTCTAATACACCCTCACAATAACTGCTGTGTGTCCCATGGTATGGTTATATTGTACCTAATTATCTAAATGTCAAATATAAAAATTGAGAAAAAATTCTTTAAACTCACGGATATAAAATTTCTAGGGCATTGTTGAAAATCTGCTTCCCAACCATGATGATGGCCAGTTGGACAAATAGCTCAAAAAGACATCCAGCAGGGTCACACATATCATAACGCAGCTTCAACAACGTATTAGTGCGTGCTTCTAGATCGCCTGGGTGATAGAAGAACCGACCCTAAGGAAATATAGTATAGGTTACAAAGTTACTCAATGACATGCAGATCACTGATTATCTGGCACCTTTGAGAAGAAGGTAAACCAAAGTTTTCAGCAACAATGGATGATCACAGGGTTTTGCACATTCATTTTAACATTATCAAATTACATGAGAGACTGAACAAGACTGCTGGATAATGTTGTAAATTGAATAACCAATCACTGGAAAATTGATAATCTATTGTACCTAGGAGCATATGGTTTCAAGAACTGAGCAAAAAAGAACATTATAAAAAATAAATTATCCAATAAAATTCTTAACATTTTCTTAACTGTTAGGAGAGGCAAGATGCCATCACTAAGTCACTGCCTCAAATTTAAAAACTTTTGGAGGAAAGGCTAATTTTGACCATAACATACAGGTAGAATTTCACCTATCTTTTGCCAAAAGCAACAAACCCAAAATGTATTTTTTGGAAAATATAAAAAGCAATTTACTGTGACTGTCTTTAAAGACAGGTCTAAAGTTATGTATTGCACAGTTATATATTTTTTTATTTATATTCCTTTCCTCTTTGTTGCTTTTATAATGCAACAAATGTGTGTGATATTCCAAAAGTTTTTATTTGCCATATTCTTATTACTCCAACAAAATTTTTTTTTTAACACCAGTCATTTTCCATCAAGGCATGGTGACCTAATAAAAAGGAAAAAGCATTTACCATCATCTGTTCAATCACTCTCTTGCCCGAAGCACTAACTTCATGGTTAAGATGACTCTCTGAACAATATTTCCCACCATTAGGACTCCCAATATTGCCCAACAAAAATCTAATTCTTCATGGGTGAGTAGAACAGAATTCTTCCTCTGTAAGCCACAGTATCATATGAGGTGACTAAAATGCCAGGAGCAAGGGGCTAATAACCCATTCTCCTGTATAAATTATTAAATTGAAAAAGAACACACACCACCACACAAACTACTGTGCATATTACATATAAACACACTATACAAATATTAACCCTGAAGCAAAACAATGCCTAGAGCTGCAATAGATCATAGATACAATGGTAGAAATAAATATCTCTGATATTTCATGTGTTTGACTTAATGTGAGTAAGAACTCCATGCAAATCAAAGCAGCCAAAATTTGGAACACCCTATAGGAAGGATCCAAAAAGCTATTTCTCAATAGCTTCAAAAACATTTTATGCAATGTTTTAATATGTAATGGAATTTTATGCAATGTTTTAACATGTAACAAGCATAAACACTTTATTCTGTCAATTGAATATCAGACTGCTAGCTTAGTAAACTGTTCCCCTGCCACTGTAATCAAAATTACTTTATTATACAGTAGGGCCCCACTTATGTGGCAGGTTAGGTTCCAGGCTACCGCCAGAAAGCAGAATGCCATTTTTCCAGTTATAAATGCATATAAATGTCAGATAACAAGCTTCCACTAACATATACTATTAAGTTAGCAATAGAACTAGGCATTAAAACAATAAAAAGTAAAATATGCACACAGTACACTTAATACTTACCTTAAAATATGTGTAGCCTTAATGTAAGGTGAGAGGTGAGTAAATGAAGTAAAACGAATAAACAAGAGAGAATGAGTAAATGAGAGAGGAGAGAGACGAGGAGAATGTAAACAAGCAGACAAACACATCTGGTTTTGGTTCATACACATTCATCTACACCCAGTATCTCATATTCATGTTACTTTATTCTACTGTGGGGTGTATTTATCATGTTTATATGTTATGTAGCATGTTTATATAATTCTGAAAATACATCATAGATGGATTAATGAAAATGTTTATATTAATGTAATATACGACATTCAATGCGCCTCAGGGTGACTATTGCATATTATTATTATTAATATGGCGTCTTCGAGATTAATAAGACAGTCTTAGTGATTTGAATGTGTACCTGCATGCCAGCACAGCATGCAAGTTGATTTAGGTACAGGTACACACAAGTACAATTATAAGAGTATGTATATATAAAACTTGAAAAAACCTTAAAACACTTGAAATTTTGTAAAGTTTCCAGACACAGAGAAAAGATGTGGTGCTCATGGAGCTCATGGAGGATGTAAACAAATCAGGTGGGGTATGGTGACCGTATTAGAAAGTCAGGTGGAGGAGCCATATATAGACTTTTGGTCATAATTTGAAATGTCTATATTAGTGGAATGCCATAAAGCAGGACCCTACTGTATATAGAAATTATTCATACTGAATTGCCACATAAAGGTTGGTAGACAGCAACCACCCAGGGAAGTACTACTGTCCTGCCAGATGACTGTGAAACAGAAACCTGTAACTGTTTTGCATGATGGTAGGATTGCTGGTTTCTTTTTCTGTCTCATAAACACGCTAGATAACAGGGATATCTTGCTACTCCTACTTACACTTTGGTCACACTTCACAGACACGCACATGCATATATATATATACAGTGGACCCCCGCATAACGATTACCTCCAAATGCGACCAATTATGTACGTGTATTTATGTAAGTGCGTTTGTACGTGTATGTTTGGGGGTCTGAAATGGACTAATCTACTTCACAATATTTCTTATGGGAACAAATTCGGTCAGTACTGGCACCTGAACATACTTCTGGAGTGAAAAAATATCGTTAACCGGGAGTCCACTGTACATACATCTAGGTTTTTTTCCTTTTTCTAAATAGCTCTTGTTCTTCTTTATTTCTTCTATTGTCCATGGGGAAGTGGAAAAGAATCTTTCCTCCGTAAGCCATGCGTGTCGTATGAGGCGACTAAAATGCCGGGAGCAATGGGCTAGTAACCCCTTCTCCTGTAGACATTTACTAAAAAAGAGAAGAAGAAAAACTTTATAAAACTGGGATGCTTGAATGTGCATGGATGTAGTGCGGATGACAAGAAACAGATGATTGCTGATGTTATGAATGAAAAGAAGTTGGATGTCCTGGCCCTAAGCGAAACAAAGCTGAAGGGGGTAGGGGAGTTTCGGTGGGGGGAAATAAATGGGATTAAATCTGGAGTATCTGAGAGAGTTAGAGCAAAGGAAGGGGTAGCAGTAATATTGAAGGATCAGTTATGGAAGGAGAAAAGAGAATATGAATGTGTAAATGCAAGAATTATGTGGATTAAAGTAAAGGTTGGATACGAAAAGTGGGTCAACATAAGCGTGTATGCACCTGGAGAAGAGAGGAATGTAGAGGAGAGAGAGAGATTTTGGGAGATGTTAAGTGAATGTATAGGAGCTTTTCAACCAAATGAGAGAGTAATTGTGGTAGGGGACCTGAATGCTAAAGTAGGAGAAACTTTTAGAGAGGGTGTGGTAGGTAAGTTTGGGGTGCCAGGTGTAAATGATAATGGGAGCCCTTTGATTGAACTTTGTATAGAAAGGGGTTTAGTTATAGGTAATACATATTTTAAGAAAAAGAGGATAAATAAGTATACAAGATATGATGTAGGGCAAAATGACAGTAGTTTGTTGGATTATGTATTGGTAGATAAAAGACTGTTGAGTAGACTTCAGGATGTACATGTTTATAGAGGGGCCACAGATATATCAGATCACTTTCTAGTTGTAGCTACACTGAGAGTAAAAGGTAGATGGGATACAAGGAGAATAAAAGCATCAGGGAAGAGGGAGGTGAAGGTTTATAAACTAAAAGAGGAGGCAGTTAGGGTAAGATATAAACAGCTATTGGAGGATAGATGGGCTAATGAGAGCATAGGCAATGGGATCGAAGAGGTATGGGGTAGGTTTAAAAATGTAGTGTTAGAGTGTTCAGCAGAAGTTTGTGATTACAGGAAAGTGGGTGCGGGAGGGAAGAGGAGCGATTGGTGGAATGATGATGTAAAGAGAGTAGTAAGGGAGAAAAAGTTAGTATATGAGAAGTTTTTACAAAGTAGAAGTGATGCAAGGAGGGAAGAGTATATGGAGAAAAAGAGAGAGGTTAAGAGAGTGGTGAAGCAATGTAAAAAGAGAGCAAATGAGAGAGTGGGTGAGATGTTATCAACAAATTTTGTTGAAAATAAGAAAAAGTTTTGGAGTGAGATTAACAAGTTAAGGAAGCCTAGAGAACAGATGGATTTGTCAGTTAAAAATAGGAGAGGAGAGTTATTAAATGGAGAGTTGGAGGTATTGGGAAGATGGAGGGAATATTTTGAGGAATTGTTAAATGTTGATGAAGATAGGGAAGCTGTGATTTCGTGTATAGGGCAAGGAGGAATAACATCTTGTAGGAGTGAGGAAGAGCCAGTTGTGAGTGTGGGGGAAGTTTGTGAGGCAGTAGGTAAAATGAAAGGGGGTAAGGCAGCCGGGATTGATGGGATAAAGATAGAAATGTTAAAAGCAGGTGGGGATATAGTTTTGGAGTGGTTGGTGCAATTAATAAATGTATGGAAGAGGGTAAGGTACCTAGGGATTGGCAGAGAGCATGCATAGTTCCTTTGTATAAAGGCAAAGGGGACAAAAGAGAGTGCAAAAATTATAGGGGGATAAGTCTGTTGAGTATACCTGGTAAAGTGTATGGTAGAGTTATTATTGAAAGAATTAAGAGTAAGACGGAGAATAGGATAGCAGATGAACAAGGAGGCTTTAGGAGAGGTAGGGGATGTGTGGACCAGGTGTTTAAAGTGAAACATATAAGTGAACAGTATTTAGATAAGGCTAAAGAGGTCTTTGTGGCATTTATGGACTTGGAAAAGGCGTATGACAGGGTGGATAGGGGGGCAATGTGGCAGATGTTGCAGGTGTATGGTGTAGGAGGTAGGTTACTGAAAGCAGTGAAGAGTTTTTACGAGGATAGTGAGGCTCAAGTTAAGAGTATGTAGGAAAGAGGGAAATTATTTCCCAGTAAAAGTAGGCCTTAGACAAGGATGTGTGATGTCACCGTGGTTGTTTAATATATTTATAGATGGGGTTGTATGAGAAGTAAATGCGAGGGTCTTGGCAAGAGGCATGGAGTTAAAAGATAAAGAATCACACATAAAGTGGGAGTTGTCACAGTTGCTCTTTGCTGATGACACTGTGCTCTTGGGAGATTCTGAAGAGAAGCTGCAGAGATTGGTGGATGAATTTGGTAGGATGTGCAAAAGAAGAAAATTAAAAGTGAATACAGGAAAGAGTAAGGTAATGAGGATAACAAAAACATTAGGTGATGAAAGATTGGATATCAGACTGGAGGGAGAGAGTATGGAGGAGGTGAATGTATTCAGATATTTGAGAGTGGACGTGTCAGCGGATGGGTCTATGAAAGATGAGGTGAATCATAGAATTGATGAGGGGAAAAGGGTGAGTGGTGCATTTAGGAGTCTGTGGAGACAAAGAACTTTGTCCTTGGAGGCAAAGAGGGGAATGTATGTATGATGAATGTTGCAGCGAGAAGGCTGGAGGCAGTGGAGATGTCATGTCTGAGGGCAATGTGTGGTGTGAATATAATGCAGAGAATTCGTAGTTTGGAAGTTAGGAGGAGGTGCGGGATTACCAAAACTGTTGCCCAGAGGGCTGAGGAAGGGTTGTTGAGGTGGTTCGGACATTTAGAGAGAATGGAGCGAAACAGAGTGACTTCAAGAGTGTATCAGTCTGTAGTGGAAGGAAGGCGGGGTAGGGGTTGGCCTAGGAAAGGTTGGAGGGAGGGGGTAAAGGAGGTTTTGTGTGCGAGGGGCTTGGACTTCCAGCGGGCATGCGTGAGCGTGTTTGATAGGAGTGAATGGAGACATAGTTATTAACCCTTTCAGGGTCCGTCCCATAGATCAACGGCTTTACGTTAAATGTCCAAACCGTAGATCAATGCCAAAATTCTAGCGCCGTCAAATTTAGCGCAAAAATGCTCATAGGCCTACATGTGAGAGAACGGGTCTGCGTGGTGGGTGTGCGCCATAAACAAAAAATCTAGGCGCCCGCATAGCATTGTGGGAACGCCGGCTCAGTTACCCTTGTTCACCATGCCTCGTCGCAAGTCAGCTCTCACTCCCCGGAAAATTGAGACTCTCCTCTTCCTATCTGATAGTTCTGACACTGATGGAAGTGGAAATGAAGATGAATTCTATGGCTTTGATCAGTTAGTGACCGAAAAGAATGACCAGGATATCGATAATAGTGCAGAAAACCCTGACGATCCTCAACCTTCTACCTCTGGTGTGGGCACTCGTGACTCACGGTCAGTTGTTCCTCATCGCAAGAGAAAACTTATATTTTCGCATGGCCAGGCCTCTGACTTCAGTAATGATGATGATAGTGACGTGGACTGTGATTTTATTGCGCTCGACGATCAATCGAGTAGTGATAGTGAGGAATCATATTCACCAGAGAAGCGTCGGTATGTTCGCCGCCGCATGTGCTCGGGTAGTGTACCCTATGCAGTGCCCAGGGGACGGAGTACATCCCGGAGTACATCCCGGAGTACATCCCGTGGCCCAACACCAGTTTTAGGTAGTGATAGTGAGGATGATGTGGCTACACTTGGCATGGATAGACCACAGGCATCAGTGGATGGTGTTAGTGGTGATGGTAGTGGCACCGCCATGCGTGACTCATGAGGTCATGCTGGGACCCATGCTGCTGACTCGTCAGTTCAAGGACAAAGCGGAGCGCCAGCCACCAGCTCACCACAACCACAACCACCCGCACAACAGCCTATGATGTCCAGTATCAACCAGCAAACCGTATGTGGGATTGGCAGCAAAATCCCAATTTTGTTCCCAAGCCTCACCACTTTGATGATTCTCAAAGTGGAATTCTACCTACTTGTCCCCTTGGAACAACGGCCAATGAACTGGAATTCTTTGAATTATTCTTTGACCAGCCATTGATGGAAATTATTGAGTACACCATGGCAAATACGATCTTATCACCACAGTCAAGACTACACAGGTGGAAAGAGACAACTGTTGCAGAAATGTATTTGCTTTTTGCAACAATAATGCTTATGCCTCACGTCTATAAGCATAATATAAAAGCATACTGGTCCACAGATCGGCTAATTTCTACCCTGGTCTTCAGTGAAATCATACCAGTGAACAGGTTTATCTTACTCTTACGTATGTTGCACTTCTCTGACAAAACCAGGCCTGACAGAAGTGACAGGTTATACAAGATTAGAAATGTTTTCATGTATCTCAAACAAAAGTTCAGCATATACTTTTATCCATTCAAGAATCTTGTAATTGACGAGTCTTTGATTTTGTTCAAAGGTAGACTGTCATTCAAGCAGTATATACCGAGCAAGAGGAAACGCTTTAGTATAAAACTGTTTGTACTCTGTGATTGTGACAGTGGCCTGGTGTTGGATATTGTTGTATACACGGGTAGTAAAACATTGAAAGATACCAAGATGTTATTGGGTATCTCAGGTGACGTAGTGAGAAACATGATGGCACCTTATCTTGGTAAGGGGTATACATTATATACCGATAACTGGTACACAAGCCCATTACTCAGTGATTTCATGCGAGTGAACAAGACAGATGTGTGTGGCACAGTGCGTTCTAATCGTAAACATATGCCCAGGCTCAACGCAGGTGCTCGTGGTGATGACGTGCAGGTGTTTACTGCCAATGACATCATGGCATTACTGTGGCATGACAAACAAGATGTCACATTGTTGACAACCATTCACCGTAATGAAATGCAAGACAGTGGCAAAGTTGATTGAGTGACTAATGAACGTATTCGAAAACCAGTGTCAGTGATTGATTATACACAAAACATGCGCTTGGTTGACAAGTGTGACATGCAGATTGGTTTTGTTGACTGTGTTCGTAAGAGTTACAAGTGGTACATGAAACTTTTCTTCCATCTCATGGACATTTCAATGCTCAATGCATATAATATGTACCAAATAAAGACTGGCAACAGACCACCGTATGGTGAATTTTGTTTGTCTGTTGTCAGACAACTCATAATGAAGTACCAGGTAACAACACCTGCTATACAACATGGTCCTCGAATTCCTCAGGATATACCCAAGCGTTTGAGGAGAGAAGGTGATCATTTCATAATACAGCTTCCTTCAACTAAGAAGAAATTTGCTCAGAAGAGATGCACTGTCTGTGCACAAACAAAACGACGGCAACAAAGACGCAAAGACACTCGGTTTATGTGTGAGGAATGTAAGGTGCCTCTGTGCATGGTGCCTTGTTTCAAAGAGTTCCACAAGCTCCAGCAGTTCTAAAACCATGTCCAGTGATTGTAAATATGTAAATATATGATAGAACATTAGTATTATACAATATTTGTGCATGTTTATTGTAATAAACAACAGTGGTAAACAATAATATGATAATAACTTTAGTGCGGTTATTGTGTTCAATACATTGAGTTTATATATATACATTATATACAGTATTGGTCTCTCAGGCCCCAAATGTTAGTAGGAATAGAAAAAAATTGGAAAAGAAAAGAAAAAACAACTAAAACCACAAAATAATGTAATGCGCGTATGTGGAATTCGTCGATGTTGCCGCCACCACATCATTTTTGACAAACTTCTTGGCACTGTATCTCGGTAAGTACTGATCATATTTTTTTTTTGTCTTATTACCTTCACAAAAATATGCTCTTTAATTCTGTAAGAAAAATTTTTTTTTTTTTTTTTTCAAAATTTCTTGGACACTGGAGCACCACTTCAGATTTTGGCCTTGGACCCTGAAAGGGTTAATACTTGACGTGCTGTTGGAGTGTGAGCAAAGTAACATCTATGAAGGGGTTCAGGGAAACCGGCAGGCCGGACTTGAGTCCTGGAGATGGGAAGTACAGTGCCTGCACTCTGAAGGAGGGGTGTTAATGTTGCAGTTTAAAAACTGTAGTGTAAAGCACCCTTCTGGCAAGACAGTGATGGAGTGAATGATGGTGAAAGTTTTTCTTTTTCGGGCCACCCTGCCTTGGTGGGAATTGGCCAGTGTGATAATAAATAAATAAAAATTATAATGCTTATCATTTCAATTTACTTAATTCATATCTGTAGTACCAAATATACTCACCTAAAAAAAGTTTATAAATAACTGTTGTTGACCATCTTATAATCATATAGTCTTTAATTAAGAACTGTGCATATATTATTCTACTATCTATTGTAAAGAACTTAATTTAGCTTTAGTGTGTTTACAAGTCATAAACTGGTGCTACATAGTATTATAATTTTATCTTATTAGCTTATACCTAGTTAATACAGTAGGGTCCCGCTTTACGGTGTTCCACTAATACGGTCATTTCAAATTATGACCAAAACTCGCTATATGGCTCCCCCCACCTGACTTTCTAATACGGTCACCGCGCCCACTCGGTTTGTTTACATTCTATGTGAGATCCATAAGCACTAAGTCTCTCCATTATATCTGGAAACTCCAAAATTTCAAGAGTTTTTAAAAGTTATTTCATATTTTATAAATACTCTGATAATTATACTTATGTATACCTGTACCTAAATAAACTTACATACTGTGCTGGCATGCAGGTACACATTAAAATCAGTTGGAGTGTGAGCAAAGTAACATTTATAAAGGGGTTCAGGGAAACCGGCAGGCCGGACTTGAGTCCTGGAGATGGGAAGTACAGTGCCTGCACTCTGAAGGAGGGGTGTTAATGTTGCAGTTTAAAAACTGTAGTGTAAAGCACCCTTCTGGCAAGACAGTGATGGAGTGAATGATGGTGAAAGTTTTTCTTTTTCGGGCCACCCTGCCTTGGTGGGAATCGGCCAGTGTGATAATAAAAATAATAAAAATAAAATTTTGTTTTGTTTTAGTACTTCTGGGTGTCAGGAATGGATTAATTGTAGTATTTACATTATTTCTCATGGGGAAAATTGATTCGAAAATCATAAATTTCGATAACAGTAACACATCCAGAAACGAATTAATTATGATAAACGAGGGACCACTGTAATAATAATAATCATAATAATCTCCGAGTCTCATTAAATGTCGTATAGTATTATGTTAATATACACAGTTTCATTAATCCATCCATTACATTATTTTAAAAATTATATAATAAACACGATACATAACATATAAAGATGATAAATACACCCCACAATATTGTATTGGTAGATAAAAGACTGTTGAGTAGACTTCAGGATGTACATGTTTATAGAGGGGCCACAGATATATCAGATCACTTTCTAGTTGTAGCTACACTGAGAGTAAAAGGTAGATGGGATACAAGGAGAATAGAAGTATCAGGGAAGAGAGAGGTGAAGGTTTATAAACTAAAAGAGGAGGCAGTTAGGGTAAGATATAAACAGCTACTGAAGGATAGATGGGCTAATGAGAGCATAGGCAATGGGGTCGAAGAGGTATGGGGTAGGTTTAAAAATGTAGTGTTGGAGTGTTCAGCAGAAGTTTGTGATTACAGGAAAGTGGGTGCGGGAGGGAAGAAGAGCGATTGGTGGAATGATGATGTAAAGAGAGTAGTAAGGGAGAAAAAGTTAGCATATGAGAAGTTTTTACAAAGTAGAAGTGATGCAAGGAGGGAAGAGTATATGGAGAAAAAGAGAGAGGTTAAGAGAGTGGTGAAGCAATGTAAAAAGAGAGCAAATGAGAGAGTGGGTGAGATGTTATCAACAAATTTTGTTGAAAATAAGAAAAAGTTTTGGAGTGAGATTAACGAGTTAAGGAAGCCTAGAGAAAAAATGGATTTGTCAGTTAAAAATAGGAGAGGAGAGTTATTAAATGGAGAGTTAGAGGTATTGGGAAGATGAAGGGAATATTTTGAGGAATTGTTAAACGTTGATGAAGATAGGGAAGCTGTGATTTCATGTATAGGGCAAGGAGGAATAACATCTTGTAGGAGTGAGGAAGAGCCAGTTGTGAGTGTGGGGGAAGTTTGTGAGGCAGTAGGTAAAATGAAAGGGGGTAAGGCACCCGGGATTGATGGGATAAAGACAGAAATGTTAAAAGCAGGTGGGGATATAGTTTTGGAGTGGTTGGTGAAATTATTTAATAAATGTATGGAAGAAGGTAAGGTTCCATAGGGATTGGCAGAGAGCATGTATAGTTCCTCTGTATAAAGGCAAAGGGGACAAAAGAGAGTGCAAAAATTATAGGAGAATAAGTCTGTTGAGTATACCTGGTAAAGTGTATGGTAGAGTGATTATTGAAAGAATTAAGAGTAAGACGGAGAATAGGATAGCAGATGAACAAGGAGGCTTTAGGAAAGGTAGGGGGTGTGTGGACCAGGTGTTTACAGTGAAAACACATAAGTGAATAGTATTTAGATAAGGCTAAAGAGGTCTTTGTGGCATTTATGGATTTGGAAAAGGCGTATGACAGGGTGAATAGGGGGCAATGTGGCAGATGTTGCAAGTGTATGGTGTAGGAGGTAGGTTACTGAAAGCAGTGAAGAGTTTTTACGAGGATAGTGAGGCTCAAGTTAGAGTATGTAAGAAAGAGGGAAATTATTTCCCAGTAAAAGTAGGCCTTAGACAAGGATGTGTGATGTCACCATGGTTGTTTAATATATTTATAGATGGGGTTGTAAGAGAAGTAAATGCGAGGGTCTTGGCAAGAGGCGTGGAGTTAAAAGATTAAGAATCACACATAAAGTGGGAGTTGTCACAGTTGCTCTTTGCTGATGACACTGTGCTCTTGGGAGATTCTGAAGAGAAGTTGCAGAGATTGGTGGATGAATTTGGTAGGGTATGCAAAAGAAGAAAATTAAAAGTGAATACAGGAAAGAGTAAGGTTATGAGGATAACAAAAAGATTAGGTGATGAAAGATTGGATATCAGATTGGAGGGAGAGAGTATGGAAGAGGTGAATGTATTCAGATATTTGGGAGTGGACATGTCAGCGGATGGGTCTATGAAAGATGAGGTGAGTCATAGAATTGATGAGGGGGAAAAGGGTGAGTGGTGCACTTAGGAGTCTGTGGAGACAAAGAACTTTGTCCTTGGAGGCAAAGAAGGGAATGTATGAGAGTATAGTTTTACCAACGCTCTTATATGGGTGTGATCAGTGATCAGTCAGCTGTTTACCTGGAGTTTACCCGGAGAGAGTTCCGGGGGTCAACGCCCCCACGGCCCGGTCTGTGACCAGGCCTCCTGGTGGATCAGAGCCTGATCAACCAGGCTGTTGCTGCTGGCTGCACGCAAACCAACGTACGAGCCACAGCCCGGCTGGTCAGGAACCGACTTTAGGTGCTTGTCCAGTGCCAGCTTGAAGACTGCCAGGGGTCTGTTGATAATCCCCCTTATGTATGCTGGGAGGCAGTTGAACAGTCTCGGGCCCCTGACACTTATTGTATGGTCTCTTAACCCTTTGAGGGTCGACAGGCCCTCTCCGAAACTCGTTCTCAGGGTCGGCCAAATTTCAAAAAAAAAAAAAATTATTTTTTCTTATGAAAAAATAGAGTATTTTTTTCTAAACATTATAGGCTAAACAAAAAAATTTTAACGTCAATACTTACCGAGATATGGAGGTGTGAAATTTGCCAAAATTGAACAACATATGGTAACATCGCCGACTGCCGTCACCCGGTATTTTTCTATTTACTTTTTTTATGTACTATTTTCAATTTTTTTTCAATTTTTCTTTTTCTGAGTAACTTTTATGGCCTCTGAGGCCAACATGATCAGTATTTTGTAAGTTATTTCTTTTTCAATACTACACAATAAGGGCGTAAACACTGTTGTCATTATTTTGTTTACAGAAAATATTTACACAAACAAACAATATGAAATGTTGTTTATTACTATTTTTCTATATTTTATATACACATATACAGTCACAGGACATGTTTCTAGAAGTTCTGCAGCCTGTGGAACTCTTTGAAACATGGTGTCATGCACAGTGGAGTTTTGCACTCCTCACACATAAAACGAGTGTCTCTGCGTTGTCGTGGGCGTTTTTTTGTATGTGAACAGACGTAACACCTCTTCTGAGCCTTTTTCTTCAAAGCAGTAGCAGGCAGTTTTACCAGGAAGTGATCACCATGCTTCAGACGAGCAGGTAGTTGTTGATAATTTGGTGGGCGGTCAATTGCAGGTGCATTTCCTTGGTACTTGAATACTATTTGTCTGATGACAGACAAACAGAATTCGCCGTACTGTGGTTTGTTTCTGGTGCTCATCTTATACATATTATAAGCATTGAGCATGGAAATGTCCAGAAGATGGAAAAACAGTTTGATGTACCACTTATAACTCTTGCGAACACAATCAGCAAACCCAATCTGCATGTCACATTTGTCCACTGAACGCATGTTGAAGGTGTAATCAATCACAGCTGCAGGTTTTAGAATGGGTTCATTTCTCTCTCTATGCTGCCTGCCACTGTCTGCCATTTCATTAGGGTGAATTGATGACAACAGTGTGACATCTCGTTTGTCATGCCACCGAAATGCCATGATGTCATTGGCAGCAAACGCCTGCACCTCACCTCTGCGAGTGCCAGCATCAAACCTGGGCATATGTTTTCGATTTGCACGCACTGTGCCACACACATCTGTCATGTTCACTCGCAAAAAATCACTGAGTGAGGGGCTTGTGTACCAGTTATCTGTATATAATATATGCCCCTTACCAAGGTATGGTTCTATCATTGTTCGAACCACATCACCTGAGATGCCCAATAACTTCCTGGTATTTTGCAATGTATAACTTCCAGTGTACACAATAATATCCAATACCAGACCACTGTAACAATCACAAAGCACAAACAACTTTATACCAAAGCGTTTCCTCTTGCTTGGTATGTACTGCTTGAAAGAGAGTCTTCCTTTGAACAGAATCAAAGACTCGTCAATTACAAGCTTCCTGAAGGGATAAAAATGAGTACTGAATTTCTGTTTCAGATACACAAACACATTCCTAATCTTATATAACCTGTCAGTTCTGTCAGGCCTGGTTTTATCTGAGAAGTGAAGCATACGTAACATTAGCACAAATCGATTCACTGGCATTATATCACTGAAACCTGGTGTTGCAATCAGGGGGTCTGTTGACCAGTATGATTTCACTTTGTGCTTATACACATGTGGCATAAGCATTATTGTGGCAAAGAAAAGATACATCTCAGCCACAGTTGCCTCCTTCCATTGGTGTAGACGTGATTTTGGTGAAAGTATTGTGTTTGCCATGGTGTACTCGTAGTATGTGTTGCTTTCCATCAGTGGTTCGTCAAAGAATAACTCGAAACATTCCAGTTCAGTGGCATTGTTCCCAAGTGCACAAGATGGCCGTATTCCACTTTGGCTGCCATCAAACTGGTGGGGATTTGGAACAAAATTGACAGCTTCCTGCCAATCCCAGGTGCAGTGTGCTGGTGGGTACTGGACAATGACAGGTGGTTGTGGTTGTGGAGGTTGTGGTTGTGGAGGCTGGTGTGGTGGGGGAGTGGGGGATGGTGGCCTTTGTTCTAGATCAGCTGAGGCAGCGGCGTGGCTGGCAGCGTGGGTGGCAGCATGGCCCACTGCTGGTGCCTCACCGCCGGCACCACTACCACCACGCACATTTTCCATCCCAATTGCAACAGTATCTTCGTCATTTTCACTGTCTGTTCCTGTTGTACAGCCACGGGATGTACTCCGAGATACACTCCTTCCCCTTGGTATAACATATGGCACACTTCCAGAGCGCATATATCGTCGTATATACTGACGCTTCACTGGGGAATATTGCACTTCACTATCACTACTTGAACTAGTTTGAAGAGCTTGTAGTTCATATTCACTATCACTATCATCACCCATGCTCTCATCTGAGTCTGGGATTTGGGAATATAGAAGTTTCCTCTTGGGTTCTGGAACAACTGAACGTGAACACGAGGGCCCAGCACCAGAGGTGGAAGGCTGAGGGTCGTCTGGGTTTTCTTCACTATTACCGATATTATGGTCATTAGTTTCGGTCAAAACCTCACTAAAACCACGAAACTCATCTTCACTGGCACTTCCATCACTATTAGAACTGTCACTGGGGAACAAAAGTGTCCCAATTCGCCGAGGAGTGAGGAGCTTCTTACCGCGAGGCATGGTGGACATTGTTTACTAAGAGGGCATTCCCACAATGCACCACTGGGTCCCAGATTTTTTTTCTACCACGCACACTGACCACGCAGACCCATTCTCTCACACCTAGGCCTATCAGCCTTTTCGCGCGAGATTTGAGGCCGCTAGAATTTATGCGTACTAGTACGTCAAAAACCCCTACGCGTAAGACGTACTAGTACGACGAAAACCCTCAAAGGGTTAACGTGCTAGTGACACCCCTGCTTTTCATTGGGGGGATGGTGCATCGTCTGCCAAGTCTTTTGCTTTCGTAGTGAGTGATTTTCGTGTGCAAGTTCGGCACTAGTCCCTCTAGGATTTTCCAGGTGTATATAATCATGTATCTCTCCCGCCTGCATTCCAGGGAATACAGGTTTAGGAACCTCAAGCACTCCCAGTAATTGAGGTGTTTTATCTCCGTTATGCGTGCCGTGAAGGTTCTCTGTACATTTTCTAGGTCAGCAATTTCACTTGCCTTGAAAGGTGCAGTCAGCTGTTGCTGGATCAGTCAACTGTTGCTGGACCAGTCAGCTGTTGCTGGATCAGTCAGCTGTTGCTGGATCAGTCAGCTGTTGCTGGACCAGTCAGCTGTTGCTGGACCAGTCAGCTGTTGCTGGATCAGTCAGCTGTTGCTGGATCAGTCAGCTGTTGCTGGATCAGTCAGCTGTTGCTGGATCAGTCAGCTGTTGCTGGACCAGTCAGCTGTTGCTGGACCAGTCAGCTGTTGCTGGATCAGTCAGCTGCTGCTGCACCATCAGCTGTTTCTGAACATGACTCGTCCCGAACCTGTCTGTCCAGCCTGAGCGCCTGCCTTGCCGTCATTGTTTACAAGCCAGGGTGGCCGGTTGCATGCATACATTCGATACATTTTGTATTATTCCATTATTTATAGTGCTTGTAACTGCTAAATAAGCCACCATGGGCCCAAAGAAAGCTTCTAGTGCCAACCCTGTGGTAAAAAGGGTGATAAATACTATCGTACCACGGTCAGCTGATAAATTGGACCAGTCAGCTGTTGCTGCACCACAGGTGCACCATGGTCAGCTGTTGCTGCACCACAGCTGCTGCTGCACCATGGTCAGCTGCACCACAGCTGTTGTTGTTGTTGCACCACCATCAGCTGTATTACTCGAAGATGTGGAGAGAGTGTTGTTGGTGTGGCTTAACGTGAAACAATTACCGAGAAACGATTAACCCCTGAGGGTTAGCCACCCAGGATAACCCAAGAAAGTCAGTGCATCATCGAGGACTCTCTAACTTATTTTCATTGGGGTCCTTAATCTTGTCTCCCAGGATGCAACCAACACCAGTCGACTAACACCCAGGTGAACAGGGAAAAACGCCTGGAACTAGTGCTCATATTGGTGAATTTAAAGCCAGCAAAGGTTGGTTTGAGAGATTTAAGAATCGTAGTGGCATACACAGTGTGATAAGGCCTGTTCTGGAAGAAAATGCCAAACAGGACCTACAGTACTCAGGAGGAAAAGGCACTCCCAGGACACACTGTCTCATCAGTCATTGCTGCATCTTCAATAAAGGTAAGTGTCATTTATTCTTCATTTAGTAGAGTAGTACATGCACAATATATACTGTGCATGTACTACTCTACTATTGTGCATGCATCCTTCTCTTTGTGTGTAGGAAAATGTATATTTCATGTGGTAAAAATATTTTTTTTCATACTTTTGGGTGTCTTGCACAGATTAATTTGATTTCCATTATTTCTTATGGGGAAAATTCATTCGCATAACGATAATTTTGCATAACAATGAGCTCTCATGAATGGATTAATATCGTTATGCGGGGGTCCACTGTACATATGACACTGAAACCACTCCAGAGCGATTATTATATTTATGATTACAGTGTACCCTCGACCAACGACATTAATCCGTTCTTGAGAGCTCATCGTTAATCGTAATTATCGTTAGTCGAGTTAATTTTCCCCATAAGAAATATTTTTTTTATTTTTTTTATTATCACACCGGCCGATTCCCACCAAGGCAGGGTGGCCCGAAAAAGAAAAACTTTCACCATCATTCACTCCATCACTGTCTTGCCAGAAGGGTGCTTTACACTACAGTTTTTAAACTGCAACATTAACACCCCTCCTTCAGAGTGCAGGCACTGTACTTCCCATCTCCAGGACTCAAGTCCGGCCTGCCGGTTTCCCTGAATCCCTTCATAAATGTTACTTTGCTCACACTCCAACAGCACGTCAAGTATTAAAAACCATTTGTCTCCATTCACTCCTATCAAACACGCTCACGCATGCCTGCTGGAAGTCCAAGCCCCTCGCACACAAAACCTCCTTTACCCCCTCCCTCCAACCCTTCCTAGGCCGACCCCTACCCCGCCTTCCTTCCACTACAGACTGATACACTCTTGAAGTCATTCTGTTTCGCTCCATTCTCTCTACATGTCCGAACCACCTCAACAACCCTTCCTCAGCCCTCTGGACAACAGTTTTGGTAATCCCGCACCTCCTCCTAACTTCCAAACTACGAATTCTCTGCATTATATTCACACCACACATTGCCCTCAGACATGACATCTCCACTGCCTCCAGCCTTCTCCTCGCTGCAACATTCATCACCCACGCTTCACACCCATATAAGAGCGTTGGTAAAACTATACTCTCATACATTCCCCTCTTTGCCTCCAAGGACAAAGTTCTTTGTTTCCACAGACTCCTAAGTGCACCACTCACTCTTTTTCCCTCATCAATTCTATGATTCACCTCATCTTTCATAGACCCATCTGCTGACACGTCCACTCCCAAATATCTGAATACGTTCACCTCCTCCATACTCTCTCCCTCCAATCTGATATTCAATCTTTCATCACCTAATCTTTTTGTTATCCTCATAACCTTACTCTTTCCTGTATTCACCTTTAATTTTCTTCTTTTGCACACCCTACCAAATTCATCCACCAATCTCTGCAACTTCTCTTCAGAATCTCCCAAGAGCACAGTGTCATCAGCAAAGAGCAGCTGTGACAACTCCCACTTTGTGTGTGATTCTTTATCTTTTAACTCCACGCCTCTTGCCAAAACCCTCGCATTTACTTCTCTTACAACCCCATCTATAAATATATTAAACAACCACGGTGACATCACACATCCTTGTCTAAGGCCTACTTTTACTGGGAAAAAATTTCCCTCTTTCCTACATACTCTAACTTGAGCCTCACTATCCTCGTAAAAACTCTTCACTGCTTTCAGTAACCTACCTCCTACACCATACACTTGCAACATCTGCCACATTGCCCCCCTATCCACCCTGTCATACGCCTTTTCCAAATCCATAAATGCCACAAAGACCTCTTTAGCCTTATCTAAATACTGTTCACTTATATGTTTCACTGTAAACACCTGGTCCACACACCCCCTACCTTTCCTAAAGCCTCCTTGTTCATCTGCTATCCTATTCTCCGTCTTACTCTTAATTCTTTCAATTATAACTCTACCATACACTTTACCAGGTACACTCAACAGACTTATCCCCCTATAATTTTTGCACTCTCTTTTATCCCCTTTGCCTTTATACAAAGGAACTATGCATGCTCTCTGCCAATCCCTAGGTACCTTACCCTCTTCCATACATTTATTAAATAATTGCACCAACCACTCCAAAACTATATCCCCACCTGCTTTTAACATTTCTATCTTTATCCCATCAATCCCGGCTGCCTTACCCCCTTTCATTTTACCTACTGCCTCACGAACTTCCCCCACACTCACAACTGGCTCTTCCTCACTCCTACAAGATGTTATTCCTCCTTGCCCTATACACGAAATCACAGCTTCCCTATCTTCATCAACATTTAACAATTCCTCAAAATATTCCTTCCATCTTCCCAATACCTCTAACTCTCCATTTAATAACTCTCCTCTCCTATTTTTAACTGACAAATCCATTTGTTCTCTAGGCTTTCTTAACTTGTTAATCTCACTCCAAAACTTTTTCTTATTTTCAACAAAATTTGTTGATAACATCTCACCCACTCTCTCATTTGCTCTCTTTTTACATTGCTTCACCACTCTCTTAACTTCTCTCTTTTTCTCCATATACTCTTCCCTCATTCCACCAATCGCTCCTCTTCCCTCCTGCACCCACTTTCCTGTAACCACAAACTTCTGCTGAACACTCTAACACTACATTTTTAAACCTACCCCATACCTCTTCGACCCCATTGCCTATGCTCTCATTAGCCCATCTATCCTCCAATAGCTGTTTATATCTTACCCTAACTGCCTCCTCTTTTAGTTTATAAACCTTCACCTCTCTCTTCCCTGATGCTTCTATTCTCCTTGTATCCCATCTACCTTTTACTCTCAGTGTAGCTACAACTAGAAAGTGATCTGATATATCTGTGGCCCCTCTATAAACATGTACATCCTGAAGTCTACTCAACAGTCTTTTATCTACCAATACATAATCCAACAAACTACTGTCATTTCGCCCTACATCATATCGTGTATACTTATTTATCCTCTTTTTCTTAAAATATGTATTACCTATAACTAAACCCCTTTCTATACAAAGTTCAATCAAAGGGCTCCCATTATCGTTTACACCTGGCACCCCAAACTTACCTACCACACCCTCTCTAAAAGTTTCTCCTACTTTAGCATTCAAGTCCCCTACCACAATTACTCTCTCACTTGGTTCAAAGGCTCCTATACATTCACTTAACATCTCCCAAAATCTCTCTCTCTCCTCTGCATTCCTCTCTTCTCCAGGTGCATACACACTTATTATGACCCACTTCTCGCATCCAACCTTTACTTTAATCCACATAATTCTTGAATTTACACATTCATATTCTCTTTTCTCCTTCCATAACTGATCATTTAACATTACTGCTACCCCTTCCTTTGCTCTAACTCTCTCAGATACTCCAGATTTAATCCCATTTATTTCCCCCCACTGAAACTCTCCTACCCCCTTCAGCTTTGTTTCGCTTAGGGCCAGGACATCCAACTTCTTTTCATTCATAACATCAGCAATAATAAGAAATAATGGAAATCAAATTAATCCGTGCCAGACACCCAAAAGTATTGAAAAAAAAAAATTTACCACATGAAATATTAATTTTAATACACACAAACTGAAGAAGACATGTACAATTACATGACACTTACCTTTATTGAAGATCTGGTGATGATTGATGGGATGGGAGGAGGGGAGAGTGTGGATGGTGTTAGTGTTTAGAAGGGGAATCCCCTTCCATTAGGACTTGAGGTGTCAAGTCCTTTTCCGAGGTTACTTTCCTTCTTCTTTTAATGCCACTAGGACCAGCTTGAGAGTCACTGGACCTCTGTCGCACAACATATCTGTCCATAGAGGCCTGTACCTCCCGTTCCTTTATGACATTCCTAAAGTGTTTCACAACATTGTCAGTGTCACAATTAAACACTTGTTCAGGTTTCAGTTCTTCACTGTCTATGTACTCCTTGAATTCCTGCACATATTTTTCAGCTGCTTTTTGGTCCAAACTGGCAGCCTCACCATGCCTTATCACACTATGTATGCCACTACAATTCTTAAATCTCTCAAACCAACCTTTGCTGGCCTTAAATTCACTCACATCACCACTAGTTGCAGGCATTTTTCTAATTAAATCGTTATGCAACTTCCTAGCCTTTTCACATATGATTGCTTGAGAGATGCTATCTCCTGCTATCTGTTTTTCGTTCATCCACACCAATAACAGTCTCTCAACATCTTCTGTCACTTGCGATCTCAGTTTCGGAAACATAGTTGCACCTTTGGCAAGAACAGCTTCCTTGATTGCCGTTTTCTTGCCCACAATAGTAGTGATGGTTGATTGGGGTTTTGTGAACAACCTGGCCAGCTCGGAGACACACACTCTGAGTTGTGAGCCAATATTTGAGTTACAAGCCAGCTCCCCCCTCCCTCTTCCCCCTCAACCCAAAACCTGGACACCTCGCTTGTTTATCTATGATTTCATGCTTTAATTCCATGGAAATCACTCTCTTTTTCTTCTCAGAAATAATAATAATATAATAATATAATATTATTAGTCAAGTCATTCAGTAAGTCAGGTCACTCAATAAGTCAGTCAAGTCATTCACTAAGTGAGTCAAGTCACTCAGTAAGTCAGTCAAGTCACTCAATAAGTCAGTCAGATCATTCAGTAAGTCAGGTCACTCAGTAAGTCAGTCAAATCATTCAGTAAGTCAGACAAGTCACTCAGTAAGTCAGTCAGGTCACTCAGTAAGTCAGTCAAGTCATTCAGTAAGTCAGTCAAGCCACTCAGTAAGTCAGTCAAGTTACTCAGTAAGTCAGTCAAGTCACTCAGTAACTCAGTCAAGTCACTCAATAAGTCAGTCAAATCATTCAGTAAGTCAGGTCACTAAGTCAGTCAGTCAAGTCATTCAGTAAGTCAGTCAAGTCACTCAGTAAGTCAGTCAGGTCACTCAGTAAGTCAGTCAAGTCACTCAGTAAGTCAGTCAAGTCACTCAGTAAGTCAGTCAAGTCACTCAGTAAGTCAGTCAAGTCACTCAAAAAGTCAGTCAAATCATTCAGTAAGTCAAGTCACTCAGTAAGTCAGTCAAGTCACTCAGTAAGTCAGTCAAGTCACTCAGTAAGTCAGTCAAACATTCAGTAAGTCAGTCAAGTCACTCAGTAAGTCAGTCAAGTCACTCAGTAAGTTAGTCAAGTCACTCAGTAAGTCAGACATGTCATTCAGTAAGTCAGTCAAGTCACTCAGTCAGTCAAGTCACTCAGTAAGTCAGTCAAGTCAGTAAGTCATTCAGTCAAGTCACTCAGAAAGTCACTCAGTAAGTCAGTCAAGTCACTCAATAAGTCAATCAAATCATTCAGTAAGTCAAGTCACTCAGTAAGTCAGTCAAGTCATTCAGTAAGTCAGTCAAGTCACTCAGTAAGTCAGTCAAGTCACTCAGTAAGTCAGTCAAGTCATTCAGTAAGCCAGTCAAGTCACTCAGTAAGTCAGTCAAGACATTCAGTAAGTCAGTCAAGTCACTCAGTAAGTTAGTCAAGTCACTCAGTAAGTCAGACATGTCATTCAGTAAGTCAGTCAAGTCACTCAGTAAGTCAGTCAAGTCACTCAGTCAGTCAAGTCACTCGGTCGTCACTCAGTAAGTCAGTCAAGTCAGTAAGTCATTCAGTCAAGTCACTCAGAAAGTCACTCAGTAAGTCAGTCAGTCACACAAACTCATGTTAACCTCTTTTTCTGTGTACCATGTAACACTTCAGTTATGGCTACAGTTTATCACTTGTTTGATATCTTTGTTAATTCTAAGACTTACTGGTTATACCTCTTCATGCCACTTTCAGCAACACTGGTATGGCTACTGGGTGCCATGATTGCTTGGCAGATACAAGATATAGTAATTAAAATATCATAACACAACTGACAAACACAGCTGCCTTGTAGCAGAGAAAGACTGGACACATGAGTTAGGAATGCTGGGATGGTGGGGGTGGTTTCGGGGAGTAGTAGGGGAGGGTTCCCCGGCTGCTCTACAACAAGGTGGCCGCTTGAGCAAGAGAATTTTTTTCCTTCCCACAAACTGAACCATGTTAAATTAATTATACAACGTGTTACATAAAATTGTGCAGCTTCAATGGTGGTCAATTGTATTATTATTATAACGACAGAGCTTCAGTTTCCTAAATTAATAATAACAATAATAATAATATAATACTACTAATACAATGGACCCTCGACCAACGATGGCATCATCTAACGTTAAATCCGACTAGCGATACATTTTAACACAAAAATTTTGCCTTGACTAGCGCTAAAAAACTCGACCAACGACCAACACAATTCGTTCTGTTCAAGATGTGTCCACTTGTGGCCAGTGTTTACAAGCCAGCCAGCCACCGCGGTCCCATCCAAACATACAATTGGAACATTTCATATTATCACAGCGTTTTTAGTGATTGCAACTGCAAAATAAGTCACCATGGGCCCCAAGAAAGCTTCAAGTGCCAACCCTACAGCAAAAAGGGTGAGAATTACTATGGAGATGAAGAAAGAGATTATTGCTAAGTATGAAAGTGGAGTGCGTATCTCCGAGCTGGCCAGGATGTACACAAAACCCCAATCAGCCATCGCTACTATTGTGGCCAAGAAAACGGCAATCAAGGAAGCTGTTCTTGCCAAAGGTGCAACTATGTTTTCAAAACTGAGATCACAAGTGATAGAAGATGTTGAGAGACTGTTATTGGTGTGGATAAACGAAAAACAGATAGCAGGAGATAGCATCTCTCAAGCGATCATATGTGAAAAGGCTAGGAAGTTGCATGACGATTTAATTAGAAAAATGTCTGCAACTAGTGGTGATGTGAGTGAATTTAAGGCCAGCAAAGGTTGGTTTGAGAGATTTAAGAATCGTAGTGGCATACATAGTGTGATAAAGCATGGTGAGGCTGCCAGTTCGCACCAAAAATCAGCTGAAAAATATGTGCAGAAATTCAAGGAGTGAAGAGTGAAGAACTGAAACCTGAACAAGTGTTTAATTGTGACACTGACAATGTTGTGAAACACTTTAGGAATGTCATAAAGGAACAGGAGGTACAGGCCTCTATGGACGGATATGTTGTACGACAGAGGTCCAGTGACTCTCAAGCTGGTCCTAGTGGCATTAAAAGAAGAAGGGAAGTAACCCCAGAAAACGACTTGACACCTCAAGTCCTAATGGAAGGGGATTCCCCTTCTAAACACTAACACCATGCACACACTCCCCTCCTCCCATCCCATCAATCATCACCAGATCTTCAATAAAGGTAAGTGTCATGTAATTGTACATGTCTTCTTCAGTTTGTGTGTATTAAAATTAATATTTCATGTGGTAAAAAATTTTTTTTTCAATACTTTGGGGTGTCTTGCACGGATTAATTTGATTTCCATTATTTCTTATGGGGAAAATTAACTCGACTAATGATAATTTCGATTAACGATGAGCTCTCAGGAACGGATTAATATCATTGGTCGAGAGTCCACTGTAAATTATTATTATAACAATAGAGCTTCAGTTCCCTAAATTAATAATAATAATAATATAATAATTAGAGCTTCAGTTCCCTAAATTAATAATAATTATTATTATAATAATGATAGAGCTTCAGTTCCCTAAATTAGTAATAATTATTATAATAATGATAGAGCTTCAGCTCCCTAAATTAATAATAATAATAATAATAATAATAATGTCAAGAAATTTTAATGAAAATAAGAAAAAATTTTGGAGTGAGTTAAACAAGTTAAGAAAGCCTAGGGAAAATATGGATTTGTCAGTTAAAAACAGAGTAGGGGAGTTAGTAGATGGGGAGATGGAGGTATTGGGTAGATGGCGAGAATATTTTGAGGAACTTTTAAATGTTAAGGAAGAAACAGAGGCAGTAATTTCATGCACTGGTCAGGGAGGTATACCATCTTTTAGGAGTGAAGAAGAGCAGAATGTAAGTGTGGGGGAGGTACGTGAGGCATTACGTAAAATGAAAGGGGGTAAAGCAGCTGGAACTGATGGGATCATGACAGAAATGTTAAAAGCAGGGGGATATATAGTGTTGGAGTGGTTGGTACTTTTGTTTAATAAATGTATGAAAGAGGGGAAGGTACCTAGGGATTGGCAGAGAGCATGTATAGTCCCTTTATATAAAGGGAAAGGGGACAAAAGAGACTGTAAAAATTATAGAGGAATAAGCTTACTGAGTATACCAGGAAAAGTGTACGGTAGGGTTATAATTGAAAGAATTAAGAGGTAAGACAGAATGTAGGATTGCGGATGAGCAAGGAGGTTTTAGAGTGGGTAGGGGATGTGTAGATCAGGTGTTTACATTGAAGCATATATGTGAACAGTATTTAGATAAAGATAGGGAAGTTTTTATTGCATTTATGGATTTAGAAAAGGCATATGATAGAGTGGATAGAGGAGCAATGTGGCAGATGTTGCAAGTTTATGGAATAGGTGGTAAGTTATTAAATGCTGTAAAGAGTTTTTATGAGGATAGTGAGGCTCAGGTTAGGGTGTGTAGAAGAGAGGGAGACTACTTCCCGGTAAAAGTAGGTCTTAGACAGGGATGTGTAATGTCACCATGGTTGTTTAATATATTTATAGATGGGGTTGTAAAGGAAGTAAATGCTAGGGTGTTTGGGAGAGGGGTGGGATTAAATTATGGGGAATCAAATTCAAAATGGGAATTGACACAGTTACTTTTTGCTGATGATACTGTGCTTATGGGAGATTCTAAAGAAAAATTGCAAAGGTTAGTGGATGAGTTTGGGAATGTGTGTAAAGGTAGAAAGTTGAAAGTGAACATAGAAAAGAGTAAGGTGATGAGGGTGTCAAATGATTTAGATAAAGAAAAATTGGATATCAAATTGGGGAGGAGGAGTATGGAAGAAGTAAATGTTTTCAGATACTTGGGAGTTGACGTGTCGGCGGATGGATTTATGAAGGATGAGGTTAATCATAGAATTGATGAGGGAAAAAAGGTGAGTGGTGCGTTGAGGTATATGTGGAGTCAAAAAACGTTATCTATGGAGGCAAAGAAGGGAATGTATGAAAGTATAGTAGTACCAACACTCTTATATGGGTGTGAAGCTTGGGTGGTAAATGCAGCAGCGAGGAGACGGTTGGAGGCAGTGGAGATGTCCTGTTTAAGGGCAATGTGTGGTGTAAATATTATGCAGAAAATTCGGAGTGTGGAAATTAGGAGAAGGTGTGGAGTTAATAAAAGTATTAGTCAGAGGGCAGAAGAGGGGTTGTTGAGGTGGTTTGGTCATTTAGAGAGAATGGATCAAAGTAGAATGACATGGAAAGCATATAAATCTATAGGGGAAGGAAGGCGGGGTAGGGGTCGTCCTCGAAAGGGTTGGAGAGAGGGGGTAAAGGAGGTTTTGTGGGTAAGGGGCTTGGACTTCCAGCAAGCGTGCATGAGCGTGTTAGATAGGAGTGAATGGAGACGAATGGTACTTGGGACCTGACGATCTGTTGGAGTGTGAGCAGGGTAATATTTAGTGAAGGGATTCAGGGAAACCGGTTATTTTCATATAGTCGGACTTGAGTCCTGGAAATGGGAAGTACAATGCCTGCACTTTAAAGGAGGGGTTTGGGATATTGGCAGTTTGGAGGGATATGTTGTGTATCTTTATATGTGTACGCTTCTAGACTGTTGTATTCTGAGCACCTCTGCAAAAACAGTGATAATGTGCGAGTGTGGTGAAAGTGTTGAATGATGATGAAAGTATTTTCTTTTTGGGGATTTTCTTTCTTTTTTGGGTCACCCTGCCTCGGTGGGAGACAGCCGACTTGTTAAAAAAAAAAATGCATAATACGTACGTAATAATAATTCAGATTGCTTCTGCTGGTTGGCACAGCTGGTAAGCAGTAAACATGTTTACATCCCTGTGGTGGCACTTCTCTCATGCTTGTTTGCATTTTTTTTAGTAATTTGGCCAAATTTCTTTTTTCTAACCATGGGTCCTAGTGATCTACTGCACTTAGCCTCAAAAATACTCCATTTTCTTTTACAGTAAGAACATGGGAAGATACTATGGTCAAATTGTGACAGAATTGACTGACGCTTCTGCCGCTGCTGCCTCTGCCACCATACTATGGCCTATTTTATTCATTCTAGAGTATATATCATGTTTCTGTGCTAATTATATTGTTTATTATGTCATACTAGATGAATTGTGATAGATAAATAAGCCACACAACTGATAAGAGTGTCATATTCAAGTACAGTGGACCCCCGGTTAATGATATTTTTTCATTCCAGAAGTATGTTCAGGTGCCAGTACTGACCGAATTTGTTCCCATGAGGAATATTGTGAAGTAGATTAGTCCATTTCAGACCCCCAAACATACATGTACAAACACACTTACATAAATATACTTACATAATTGGTCGCATTGGGAGGTGATCGTTAAGCGGGGGTCCACTGTATTTTTTTCTCGTCTCTCCAGAGTGCAGGAATGAATTAATGGCTTTTCAATTAATTCAAATGAGGAAAATTAATTTGATATATGAGTAAACTGAGTTACAAGCTAGCTCCTGGAATGGATTAAACTCATAAGTCAAGGTTCCAGTGTATGTCATAATGTTGGTGTATGACAGGACACATATGAGGCAAGGGAAGACAAGTTTATTATGCTTCAATATGATGCTAATATCATCTCTACGGCTTATTTATCTTTCACAATTCATCTAATATGACGTTATAAACAATATTAATAACACTGAAACATGATATATACTCTAGCGTGAATAAAATTTGCCATAATGTATGAGAGGAGTAAATGGCATAAGTGCTATTGTTGGGTTTAAGGGCCGCCACTGAGAGAAGCCATGTGGTGGCGGTGGAGGATTTTGCCAGCACCACCATCACACTTAAACAATGTATGTAATTAATAAATAAGAAATATTTACATTTAAATTTATAAATAAGAAATATTTACATTTGAATTTATAAATAAGTAAGTTTATTCAGGTATACACAAATACAGTTACATAGATTATCATACATAGCAGCATGTGTAAAGTACCTAGGATAACCCAAAAAAGTCAGTGACTTACGTATTTCCATTGGGGTCCATTTATATTTACTTAATATATTTACTTTTGTAGGTAGTAGGTTGGTAGAAAGCAACCGCCCAGGGAGGTACTACCATCCTGCCAAGCGAGTGTAAAATGGAATCCTGTAATTGTTTTAAATGATGCTAGGATTGCTGGTGTCTTTTTTCTGTCTCTTAACTCTTTCAGGGTTTCCGACATACTAGTACGGCTTATGCACCAGGGTTATTGACGTACTAGAATGCCTAAATTCTAGCGCCTTCAAATCTTGAGAGAAAACTGGTAGGCCTACATATGAAAGAATGGGTCTATGTGGTCAATGTGCGCAGTATAAAAAAAATCCTGCAGCACACAGTGCGTAAAGAGAAAAAAAACTTTGACCGTGTTTCTGGATTAAAACAGCGACTTTGCACTGTATTTACATATGGCATTTATGTTTGCATTCTAATTTTCCTGGTCTCATTTTATAGAATGGAAGGCATATTATAGAAATTGAGATGATTTTGATTGGTTTCACAATGAAAAGTACCTTGAAATTGAGCTCAAAGTAGCAGAAATGTTCGATTTTTACCGAAGTTCAATAGTAAACAAATCATGCCAAGTGTCCAATACACGTCAACTAGTGAGTCTAATATTCTTTCACAAGTGCTCTGATATTATTATACCATTTCTAAACTAATGCAGTAGTCTGCATAACAGTAAATCTTTTATTTTTTGGAAAGCAAAAGAAATGTAAGAGGGGCCTGGGGACGTGGCTAACGAACAGAGAGCTTGTTACTTTAGTGCCAGGAATGTCTGTCTTGTTTTTTCTGGACCCTACTTGGAAATTGGCATCTTCTGAAATTTGTGTGAAATTGGCAAAATTACCAATTTCTAACCACTTTATTGGACAGTTGAAATTGGTTTATGGGTGGTTTCTTGTACTCAATCGATAGAAAAAATGGAGTTCTAGCAAAATAAATATGATTTTTGTCGACTAGTACACAGGAATTGGCCGAATATAGTGCTCAAAGTGGGCAAAATCGCTGATGCGTAAACGTCGTCGAGACAGCTAACTTCTTGACCAACTGACAATCAGAACAGTCTGCTTGAACAATAAAAAGAATGCTAAGCCCAATAGCAATGTAACAAGCAACTGCGACACAATCAGGATCAAGGAGATAATATAACGGCAGCTAGTAGGGACCATCTGCAGATCCTCCACAAAAGTTACAAAACTCCCATACTACTGAATCTAAGTTCAGCATAAGAAAATCCCCGACTGTGACAATACACAGATACCAGTACAAATTAGGTCAGAAGCTACAGCTCAGGACCTGAGTTGCTTAGAGTGTCTATGCGACACGCAACCTCAGTGCAATGCCGAAAATCACTAAGTCTATACAATGTTCTGTGAACAGAGTCCCACAGAACCTACAACAATAATGAGACAAGAGAAAATCTTCCAACAAGGTCCAATAAGGGAGATTTAGGCTCGTCTTGTCAAGAATACGTCCAACCACCAAGCGAGTCTAGACCAGACCAAATACTTCAGGCGAGGTGAGAACCCCCCCTATCATGTGATAGCTCCATGGACAGTTGCTGCCCAGCAACAGAAGCCGGCAGAGTAACGAGCAAAGAGCGATAATTACAGTAGTTAGACAATCAAGACTTGAACTATGAGCACATAATAATATGTTACATCCTACCTAACAAAAGTAACTAAGACAAATAATAATATAAAGCAATATATTTACGATTTAGCTATTATCGCAAATATAAGCAATATAAAATTATATGAAAAGGTAATATACATTATATATATATATATATACATCATATACACTGTAACCCATTCAAGGGTTGCAACACCCCCCAACACGACAAACGGTCGCACTAGGAGTTGCATTAATGTCTTTCACATTATTACTGATTACTCATGTCACTAATACAATTTAATATAAAAATCTAGTCACTCTTGTGCCAATCACTTCTATAATTTCATAGTGTCTATATCACTAAGTTATGCCCCTAGTACTAGGGCAGTACACACTATCGTATCTCTGCATACTCGTGGTTATGTACATCAGTGTAGAGACAGGATAGCATAGACAAGCATGACACGTTGAGGCTCGATCATAGTAGTGGAGACTGCATACAAACAATAGTCTTGTGCTAAAGACAGGAGACGGCATTCCACTCTTAAGTAGTGGTAATGGAATGCTATGCAGTATGGACATCTGAGTATGAAACAGCTTAAGGTGTGTAGTGAAAGGGGGCGTCTGCGGCAGGACAGTGTTCCGTCACGCAGTAACATCGCCCACACCACACTACCCACTCAACACTCAGCTTCTGTCTCCAACTCCTCACACACATATCACCACTACTGTGAATATAAAAATAACATAATTAGACATGACATGAGTATACATAGTTAACATGGGCTGGAGAGATTACGTTACTTTACTGAATTTGACATAGCAAGTAACAAAAGGTATTTGGGCATAAAATTACGTTAATTTAATGTAACTGATAATTATTAAGGACGTGACAGAGTGTCAGCAATTACATTACAATGACCACTTATGTGTTTTATACTAATAGAATAAGGTTGGATTCTGAGTGCCCACCTCATGATCCTAGCATTTTTACTCTTCATAGTGTTTATGTAAGTGAGTGGATTGTGGTCTGAAAAAACGTTAATTTTAAATGGGGAAGTGCTCAAATACACATCAAAATGTTCCAAGGACACCACAAGAGCTAGAGCCTCTTTCTCAATAGTGGCTTAATATTTCTGGTGTCGTTTGAGCTTAGATGAATAGTAACATATAGGATGGAGAATGTCAGTGGATGTTGACTGTTGGAGCAGCACAGCGCCCACTGCATAACACTCGCATCTATATGTAAAAAGGGAAGATTGAAATTAGGACTCTTCAACACTGGAGCAGAGGAAAGCAAACGCTTCAACCTTTTCAACAAGTCTGAACAATCTCTAGTCCAGATGAACTGAACTTTGCTACTAGTGAACACAGTGAAAGGTGTAGGTGGAGGTGTGTGTGCTGGCTTGCCTGTCACTTGACACACGTGGCAACGTCGCACATGATCAGCTACTGTTTCCTTCATCTTTGGCCAAGTAAAGTGTTTTGCCAGTTTACCGAGTGTCTTCTTGACATACAAATGTCCTCCAATGGGACTATTGAGAGCAAAATCAATGGCTTGTTCACGAAATGTAACTGGTAACACTACGAGATGCTTGACTGTGGTGGAACACTATCAGCTGACAACTTACATGTATTTTTCTCCATCAGTACACCGTTACTATAGTAGTAACAATTATCGAGATCCTTTGTTTCACTCTCAGTAACTGCTATATCTCTGTCTTTCCAGTGACTGATCAACAAACTGATCCTTGATTAAATCATCATGAGTAAGAAATTTAACGTCAATTGTGTCCTGACTAGGTTGATGACAGGGGGGAGTTGGTGTTAATGATCCGGGGTGCAGAGCATCACTAAACAACATATTCAAGCCCAAATCATTGTCATCCACTAACTCAACAGGAGACAAGGATGGTTGCTGAATCTTTGACATAGCTCTAGTAATTGCGCTGAGAGGAAATAAAATAGGTTTCTCTCTACAAGCTTCAATGGCATAATTATCATCAGTGTTATTATCAATCACAAGTGGTTCCTTACATATACCAGCATGAAGGATATCGTTCCCTATCAACAAGTCCACTGACCTGATGGAAATACACCACTGGATATACCGACCGAAATATAACCAGTATAATAGCTTGTTTCAATGTAAACTTTGTGAAGAGGTACTTTTATAACAGCCCCACCATAGGCTTCTAACATTACATCTATCTTGCAATAGGTATCATCAGTTATGGGCAGTACATCCTCTCTTAATAACGTGAGATAACTGCCAGTGTCTCTGAAAGTAATTATCTCAGTTAGGTGTGATTCGTCAAATCCTACTTTACCTCTCGATATGTAAGGACTCATCACTGAACGAATCTTTTCGTCAGATGCACTTTCTGACGCTCGTCATCTGTTCTGAGTAATATTATCTAAAACAGTAGGATCAGAGGTATTAGGATTTTGGTGCCTTTGTTGCTCGGAAGAGGATACGACTTGAGTGGGGGTGCCAGCCGCACGACTGCTTCTCGTATCTCTATCTAACTTATAGCAATACTCTCTAGCATGTCCTTTTCTGTTACAATAGGTACATTTAACTTTCTTCTTCTCGATATCAGATTTCTGTCTAACCACAGAGACAGATTCAGGATTGTGAGTTTTCCTGGTAAAGGTACGAGAAGTTACAGTAGCAGGTACATCAGGCCAGCAATGAGCAGCTGATTTAGATTGCCAACTTCTAGGACAATTTTTAGTTACCTTGTTACTTTGTATTTTAATACGTACAAGTTTGTGAGAAATCTCGTAATTGTCTGCTAATGCTGCAGTTTCCAGAATATCCGAGGTAATATGATCGATCAGATATTCTTGTATGTCAGCAGACATACAGTTGTTAAACTCTTTGTGTAGTAACAACTGAACAAGGCTGTCATAGTTGTTACATTTAGCAGCTCTAGACCATCTCTCAAATGCAATTTTTTTCTCACGAGCAAACTCTACACAAGTTTGATCTTGTCGTCATTGTAACGTACGAAATGCGCTTTGATAACTTACAGGTAACAAGTTATATGTCTCTAGAATAGTTAGCTTGACAGCATCATAACTAATGTACTTGGCAAATGGTAAAGCAGCAGTACAAGTTTGAGCTCTTCCTGTCAAAGCTGTGTGCAACAAGGTAGCCCAGTGCTTAAGTGGCCAGTTCATAGCACGTGCCTGGTTCTCAAACACATCAAAATAGGTGTCTAAGTCACTTTCAAAAAACTTAGGAACCACTGAGGCAGCTTTCTGCACATTAAATGTGTTCTGTGATCTATCAGTCTGTTGTCTTCCAAGACGAATATTTTCTCTCTGGAAATCTTCTTCGTTCAATTTCCTCTGTGCCTCTATTTGTGCAGTCTGCAACATAATGAGGCGTTCAAACCTCTCAAACTGTTCCTGAGAGATAGGACCAGTAGGTAATGGAGGAGTAAGGAATCTAACGTGGTCTGGACGGTCCTTATGTCGGACACCTCGTCTAGGCGTCTCTAGAGAGTCTAGATCTGGTCTAGGATAAGTAGATACAGGTGTAGTATACACGGTACTAGTATGAGGCTGAGTCATACTACCAGTTAGGAGGGAAGGCATGAGCGAGAACTGTGCTACATTAGGCTCAGACACTAGGCTCACTTCTGCCTTAGTTGCTCTCTCTTCTACATCATCAAATAGAGTTATACTTCCTAATTGTGACACTAGGTTTTCTGAATCTGAATCATAATCAGACATCCCTGTATGAGCAGGAAACAATATATCTTTAATTAACGCTCTGACAGTTTCTGCGGTGTAATTCCTGTTATACATCACACCAAGATATTTGGCTACTTGCCAACACGTCTGAAGTTTTAATGTACTCAACTCAGACAAAGTCAGAGTATCAATTAACTGTTTCACTATGGCATACATCACGAAAATAAATGTACTACGAGAGAGTGATTATGGGAAACTATAATGCTAATAGGAATTTTAGTGTTGGTTGTCTTAGAGCTAGAGGTCATAAACAGTATTTCCATCTCCTTGGATCAAGAGACTCATCAAGTACATACATCCACCTAGTATGTTGTACAAGACTAAACTCAAAGTCTTCAGATTAGGAAAGTACTCAAAGTGTTTGATCATAGAGTTACTAGTATGTCAAACAGGACAATTTCTCCAACACCTTGGATCAAGAGCATCCTGGACAGGCCCCCATTTGTTACAAAAAATGCGATTCTAAAAAACTTAGAAATCTCCCAGCCTGTTACTGGGTTTTCGTAACAATTAGTCAGTATCCTTGTCCAATTATCCATTAGAATTCAATAAGAATTAATAGTGTTTCAGGATTACAACTGGTAGGCTACTAACTAGAGAAATCAAAATTTAATAAATTTATTAATCACTGTCTAGAGGTATATTATCAAATTAAATTAAATTAATCAATTCAAACAAATTAATAATAATCACTTCTCTCGTGTACAGTAGTATTGTGCTGATAGCACATATCACATCTTTGTCTTAAGTACCGTCTGGTACATTAACATTTAATAATACAATATACAAATAAGTTTGTGTGTATGTGTGTAAGTGCTCTAAGTAGTTCGCTATGTCTCACAACTCGAATAGACTTAAACAAGTGACTGACAAAGTCCTCTCATAAACTAACTTCTTGACCAACTGACAATCAGAACAGTCTGCTTGAACAATAAAAAGAATGCTAAGCCCAATAGCAATGTAACAAGCAACTGCGACACAATCAGGATCAAGGAGATAATATAACGACAGCAAGTAGGGACCATGTGCAGATCCTCCACAAAAGTTACAAAACTCCCATACTACTGAATCTAAGTTCAGCATAAGAAAATCCCCAACTTTGACAATACACAGATACCAGTACAAATTAGGTCAGAAGCTACAGCTCAGGACCTGAGTTGCTTAGAGTGTCTATGCGACACACAACCTCAGTACAACGTCGAAAATCACTAAGTCTACACAATGTTCTGTGAACAGAGTCCCACAGAACCTACAACACTAATGAGACAAGAGACGATCTTCCAACAAGGTCCAATAAGGTAGATTTAGGCTCGTCTTGTCAAGAATACGTTCAACCACCAAGCGAGTCTAGACCAGACTGAATACTTCAGGTGAGGTGAGAACACCCCCCCCCCTCTATCACGTGATAGCTCCATGGACAGTTGCTGCCCAGCAACAGAAGCCGGCAGAGTAATGAGCAAAGAGCGATAATTACAGTAGTTAGACAATCAAGACTTAAACTATGAGCACATAATAATATGTTACATCCTACCTAACAAAAGTAACTAAGACAAATAATAATACAAAAGCAATATATTTACGATTTAGCTATTATCGCAAATATAAGCAATATAAAATTATATGAAAAGGTAATATACATTATATATATATATATATATATATATATATATATATATATATATATATATATATATATATATATATATATATATATTATATATATATATATATATATACACCATATACATTGTAACCCATTCAAGGGTTGCAACAGTACACACATCCAACAACATTGGAGAGTTACTTTTGTGTTGTTTTTCTATCGCTTACTCATTTAACTTAGTTGCTATACTGTTAATTCTACACTTTATCACTGGCTGGCAGTATAGCCTTTATCGATACCTGCTGCTTTAGTATTATACTTATCGTAGAATCACTGAATCACTGCAGAAGGCACATTCCCCCCTCTCTCTTCCTCCTCCACTTTGGTACTTTGCTATGAGTTTTTTCTTGAATTTTATTTTGTTTCTTTCCTTCTTTATCACAGGGCTGGCACTAGAAACTTTCTTTGGGCCCATGGTGGCTTATTTAGCAGTTACAAGCACTCAAGATACTGGAATAATGCAAAATATATCGCAGGTACTCTTGGAATCGACCGAAGCGGCTTGTAAACACTGACACACTGGCTGTACATAGAGTCTTGGGGTGGCTGGGCCCGCTCATGCGTGCTCCTGCCCCATGGACAAGTTCGGGACGAACGCCGTTAAATGAGTTTTTTTCCGTTGGTAGAACCATTTTTTACACCAAGGAGCGCTGTTAGACGAATTTGCCATTACTTAATGCCGCCGTTAGTTGAGGGTCCACTATAACTAGGCAGTGGAAGCATGATAAAAATGCCCAAATTAAAAACAACTGACATATATGGAGAGGTATTGGAGGGTGTGCTGGGCTATATAAGAGAGAAGAAGAAGGCACCAGCAGTGTCTCTCAGTAACTCATGCTTCACCATGACATATGGAAGTGTAAGCTCATGGCATTATAAAATATTGTATAATTATACTATTACTATCAATAAAGGTTATCTACTTATCATATTTATTCCAGAACAATATTAGGTATACACACAAATAACCCGCACATAAAAGAGAGAAGCTCCGACTTGGACCATTTACAAAGTCACACTAACTGTACTTGACCACATCTGGACCAGCACCATATCCCCTTTAAAATCAGGCATAATTACAGATAATACCACAGACCACTACCCTACTTTCCTCATAACAACTCTTGGTAAATTACCCCAAGACACTACTAAAGTCACCTTCAGACTTCACAATGAGGCAGCCATTAATAACTTCACAACAGCAGTAACAAACATTGACTGGCACACTGAGCTAGAAATCTATACAGATATTGACGAATGTATTAATAATTTTCTAAAAAAGACCCAATACCTCTATAACAAGCACTGCCCTAAAAACACTAAACAGATGACAGCTAAGAGACTGAACAGTCCCTGGCTAACACCCAGCATCCTCAAATCCATAAATACAAAACACCGATATGAAAAACAGTACAGAATGGGTCACATAACAAGAGACCAAACAAAACGTTACTCATCAATCCTAACCAGCCTGATAAGAAGGGCAAAAAAATTGTATTATGAGAACAGGTTATCCAACTTACGAGGTGATATAAAAAAGACCTGGAAAACCCTATTAGAAATTCTAGGAACAAAAAAGATATCACGAAATAGCGAAATAAAATTAGCAAAATCTGATGAACCCCAACTCCCACCAACAGAAACAGCAAACAGACTCAATGATTTCTTCTCCACTATAGGACAAAACCTTGCCAATAAAATCCCAAGCTCAGATACCCCACCAAATGACTACCTCACTGGCAACTACCTGAACACACTGTTCCTAGCTCCGACTAACCCATACGAAGTCTCCCTTACTATCAACGCACTAAAAAACAAGGCAGGAGATTTAAATACCTTACCACCCTTTATATACAAAAAAGTGTCACAAGTGCTATCACCAATCATTGCAACACTCTTTAACAAATCCATTGAATCCTCCACCTTCCCTACAGTTCTCAAAATAGCAAGGGTCACCCCGATCCATAAAGGAGGAGACCAAACAGAGTTGAATAACTATAGGCCAATATCCAACTTACACCCTCTCTCAAAAATCTTCGAAAAATTAATTCATAAACGAATCTACTCCTAACTCATCTCCCAAAACATACTCAACCCCTGCCAATTTGGATTCAGGCCTAATAAAAATACTAATGATGCTATTATACACATGCTAGAACATATACAGTGGACCCCCGGTTAACGAACTTTTTTCATTCCAGTAGTATGTTCAGGTGCCAGTACTGACCGAATTTTTTCCCATAAGGAATATTGTGAAGTAGATTAGTCAATTTCAGACCCCCAAACATACACGTACAAACGCACTTACATAAATACACTTACATAATTGGTCGCATTTGGAGGTGATCGTTATGCGGGGATCCACTGTATACACTGCAATAGAGAAAAAAGAAGTCCCACTGGGGATCTTCATTGATTTATGTAATGCTTTCGATACAGTTGACCATGACTTGCTCCACATAAAATTGTCACACTATAGTATAAGAGGGCACTCCCTCAACTACCTCAAGTCATACCTCAGCAACAGAAGCCAATATGTGTACGCAAATGGGGCAAACTCTTCCACACAACCAATTACAGTTGGTGTCCCACAGGGAAGTGTCCTTAGCCCTCTTCTCTTTCTCCTATACATAAATGACCTACCAAATGCTTCACAATTACTCAAACCCACACTATATGCAGATGACACTACATACGTCTTCTCTCACCCGAGCCCAGTCACGCTAGCCAATGCTGTAAATACCAAATTACAGAAAATATCTACCTGGATGAGGACTAACAAACTTACACTAAACATTGACAAAACCTACTTCATTCAGTTTGGTAACAGAGCTACAGATGTCCCTCTTAACATAATGATAAACGGATCACCTATCACAAAGCTAACAGAGGGAAAATTCTTAGGAATCCACCTTGATAATAGACTCAAATTTCATACACATATACAACAAATTTCTAAGAAAATTTTCAAGACCATAGGCATACTATCGAAGATATGGTACTATGTTCCACAGTCAGCCCTTCTGGCCCTATATCACTCTCTTATTTACCCCTATCTCACCTATGGAATTTGTGCATGGGGCTCAACAAGAATTAACCATCTCAGACCACTAATTACCTAACAAAAGGCTGCAGTCAGAATGATAACAAATTCCCACTACAGGCAGCACACTCCACCAATATTCAAAACACTAAACTTACTCACCATACAAAACATCCATACTTATTACTGCACCTATTACATACATAGAACACTTAACTCTGATATTAACCCTCCCCTCAAACATCTCCTTGCCAACCTCAACAGAACACATGACCATAACACAAGGCACAGATCACTCTTTGATGTTCCTCATGTCCATCTCACGCTATGCAAAAACTCAATGCACATAAAAGGCCCTAAAATCTGGAATTCATTACCTGTAAATATAAAAGAAACACTACCTGTTTAAAAATTCAAGTCTCTTCTCAAAGATCACTTACTCACCCAAAACCAAATAAGTACTGAATAACTGAACCTTATAAATTGTATATCTTAAATGTTTCTCACAATTATATCACATAAATGTTAAACCTAAGACCCAATCTAACTTTGTTATTTTTTTAAATACACTACTTAACAGAATAAAATGTACTCCATTCTACTGAATGTACAGCAATGTATGCAACCATATGACCTGTCTTTGTAATACTCATTTGTGCTTTATTGTTATCTGTTTACAATAATGTTTTATCACTGATTACATCATTGCTTAGTTAATCTTAAGTAAATTTTAAGCCAGCCCGTAATGCTATGCATACAAGTGGCTTTGGCATGCTGCTCTTATCTGTATTTTTTTGTACCTCTGTATGTATGCTCAAATTACTAAATAAATAAATAACCAGAAGTGAAGCAGGATGGCTATATATAAAAAGAAGGAGGAGGAGGAGGAGGAGGAGGAGGAGGAGGAGGAGGAGGAGGTGGAGGCAGAGGTGGAGGCAGAGGCGGAGGCGGAGGAGGAGGCGGAGGCAGAGGAGGAGGCGGAGGCGGCGGCGGCAGTGGTGGTGAAGGTGAAGAATAAGGAAGGGGAGCACTGCAAGGGAGCTAGGTGCCCACAGAGGGAGAGCAAGCGCACAGAGGTGCGTGAAAGGGGAAGTGGTGAAATAAATGAAGAAGGAACAGAAACACGAGACAGAAGAGAGAAAGACAACTCTTCTGGGTTGTCTTTCTCTCTTCTGTCTCGTGTTTCTGTTCCTTCTTCATTTATTTCACCACTTCCCCTTTCATGCACCTCTGTGTGCTTGCTCTCCCTCTGTGGGCACCTAACTCCCTTGCAGTGCTCCCCTTCCTTTGTATTTGACTGGCTCGTCCTCCTTATTTCTCACTACTACCACTACCACTACTATTACCTCTTCTACTACTACTACTACTACTACTACTACCACCACCACCTCTTCCTGCCTATATACAGCCATCCTGCTCCACTTCTGGTTAGTGTGACTTTGTAAATGGTCCAAGTCGGACCGAAACGTCGTCGTAAGCTTCTCTCTTTTATGTGCGGGTTATTTGTGTGTCGTTCCAGTCACGGTATTGTGCCTTTTTTTGTTATTTAATATTAGGTATAACATAAATAACATAGAGGCATGATAAAGATGCAAAAATTAATAAAAACTGACATTATATAGAGAGATATTGAAGGGTGGAGGGCGGGGAGGGATAAAAAAAAAAAAAAGTGACTGCGACCATTACAGAAAACGTTATGTTCCTGAAGAGTAACTATAGAAGATCACTCTTACCCTAGGCAAAGACCGAAAAAAGTGCAATTTTCTCGAAAAAAAAAATTTCCCAAGTAATCAGCTTTGCACTCATTTCCTGGAATATCTTGGAAGTAGATCAATGACCTATTTCATGTTGTATTACAATTAATAATAAACAGATTGAAAACTGAATGTTTTAATTTTGAGTGGTGACACTTTTGAAGTGTCAGTAAGGGGTGATTCCTCAACTGGCGACCAAATCGTTTACCGATGGGGTCTGAGGGGGGCCCTATCTCTGTCGTTAAGTGAGGAGAGGCTGTACTACTCACCTTTTGCCCTAAATTAAGACTACAGATATTTTGAGGTAAATAATGAATGTACTGTGTGTGTATATTACTTTTATTGTTTTTAATGCCTAATTCTATTGCTAACTTAATATATGTTAGTGTAAACTTGTTATCTGGCATTTTTTTCTTTTTTTTTTTTCAACAAACCGGCCGTATCCAACCAAGGTAGGGTTGCCCAAAAAGAAAAACAAAAGTTTCTCTCTTTAAATTTAGTAATTTATACAGGAGAAGGGGTTACTAGCCCCTTGCTCCTGGCATTTTAGTAGCCTCTTATAACACGCATAGCTTACGGAGGATGAATTCTGTTCCAGTTCCCCATGGAGATAAGAGGAAATAAATAAAAAAAAGAACTAGTAAGAAAATAGAAGAAAACCCAGAGGTGTGTGTATATATATACAGTGGACCCCCGCTTAACGATCACCTCCCAATGCGACCAATTATGTAAGTGTATTTATGTAAGTGCGTTTGTACATGTATGTTTGGGGGTCTGAAACGGACTAATCTACTTCACAATATTCCTTATGGGAACAAATTCGGTCAGTACTGGCATCTGAACATACTTCTTTCTTCTTTCAACACACCAGCCGTATCCCACCGAGGCGGGGTGGCCCAAAAGGAAAAACAAAAGTTTCTCCTTTCACATTTAGTAATATATACAGGAGAAGGGGTTACTAGCCCCTTGCTCCTGGCATTTTAGTCGCCTCTTACAACACACATAGCTTACGGAGGAAGAATTCTGTTCCACTTCCCCATGGAGATAAGAGGAAATAAACAAGAACAAGAGCTAGTAAGAAAATAGAAGAAAACCCAGAGGGGTGTGTATACATATGCGTGTACATGTATGTGTAGTGTGACCTAAGTGTAAGTAGAAGTAGCAAGATGTACCTAAAACATTGCATGTTTATGAGACAAAAAATGGACACCAGCAATCCTACCATCATGTAAAACAATTACAGGTTTTTGTTTTACACTCACTTGGCAGGACAGTAGTACCTCCCTGGGCGGTTGCTGTCTACCAACCTACTACCTAGATCTGGCATTTATATGCATTTATAAGTGGAAAAAATGGTGTTCTGCTTTCTAGCGATGTCTGCTTTGTGGCAGTAGCCTGGAACCTAACCTGCCATATAAGTGGGGCCCTACTGTATATATTCTTGTTATTTTACCAAATGCATTCAAACTTTGTATATGCACTTTATGCATGTACAAAGAACTCATTTTGTTTGGTAAAGATTGGTCAAGAACTGTGTTAATATGTCAGTAGTTGTGGTTGGTAGGTGGGGAAGGACTGGTGGGATAGTTGTCTGGAGTCCTGGAGGGAGTACTTGTATGTGTTCAAGATGTTAATTGCATCTTTTACACATCAGTTAATGGGTGGCTGTGTACCACACAACACTGTCCCTCTCACACCCACACCACTCATCCTCCCATACCCTAACCAGCCACACTCACATTCTTACAAATACCCTCTCTCATCTTCTATTTCTTAGTAAAATATTGCTTAAAAATTCTCTGGAAAAAATTAATTGAAATCACATATGGAACATTATGGCCTGAGGACACATTAATTAATTTTACATTTTTTTTATGGGAAAAATAGCTCTGAGTACCAAACAATCAACTTATGATCTTCTGGGACGTACTAACAATGTAAGATGGAGCCTTACTGTATCAGTATTAGTAGTAAGTGGCTCGTAAATACTAATTTTGGTCTGCCCAAAAATGATTCTTATGACAATGGGCATCTCAAAGAATGTACAGAAATGTAATCCATGAGCTGAATCATCATTCTGTAATTCCTGGAAATAAAATTTGACTGACTGACTCCTTGCTCTAATATTTCTTCTTTTACTATAGCATATTCATATTTGCCATAACTTCTGTTCAAGATCCCCAGTATTACTAAAGTAACCAAACCATTTTAGACATGGATTCACATGTTAGGTAAGACACATATGCAACAGTTAGGTATCTTTATTTCGAAACTATGGAACAATGCTCTTCTCCAGACTGAGGGACTGATCACCTCAAAACTTTAAGGGTGATGGACTGATAACATCGTCTTCAAGTATCTTCTGCTTCTATCAACTTTTCTGTACTCGACTGAAGAAGCCTACTGTGTAGGCGAAACGTTTCGAAATAAAGATACCTAACTGTTGCATATGTGTCTTACCTAACAACCTGTCGGTATTTTATACCATTTTAATGTTCAATGGATTCACATGTTAAAAAGCTCAACCAAGGGGCAAAATTCTACAACTTATGTTTTGAGTGATTCATTCTTCCAGAACTTTTAACACTAAAATATTAAGATTTTAGGGAGCCAACATGCTTAAGGAAATCATTACATGAAGGATTCTACTTGGTACATAAGAAAACCTATCCCTGGATTAGAAGAAATTTTGTTCCTTTCTTTCACGCAAATTTACAACTAAACATAAACTGTACCTTGAAGAAAGCGATATATATGAGAGAGGAGTAGTAGTTGATGAACTGGAAGAGAAACATCTTAAGGGTGAAAGAGTCCTCAAATTCTGTTTCTGTTCTCGGCACTTCAAGATTTGTTAGCCACATGACCAGTTTCTCATAAAACTGTTAGGAAAGATTAGTGGAAAATTATTACAAGAATACTATACATGTTGTTAATATATACAAAGGATAACTGGTAACTCATAACACTCTATACATATAAAAAAGTTTGACTTTCCACAATATTTCATATGTACAGTAGGACTGCCGAATCCATGGGTCCGGTTTCCACTGTTTCAGTTATCCACTGTTGACCCTGGCCCAAAAATAACCCTTCCTTTTGCTTAATAATGACACCAAAGTGCAAAAATAGTGATGATGACAGTCATGAAGTGCTTCCCATCTATGAAAAGTACTAATTCTTGACTTATTGTGTATAACTTATCAATTAAACTTTATCATAGTATGCATGTAAACAAAAAATTACCTAACCAGTTAACTGTCCAAACACAGATTTACGTTCGTACTGCTAGTGCTCCAAATGTATATCTACGTTTTATTTTTCCTGCCTCCAAATTTGCGACGATTGGCCTGAGATGCCTGGTCATTATAGAATGGGTCTTAATACTTGGTGTGCACAGTATTAAAAAATCTGGGATCACTTAGTACCTTGTGGGAGCACCAGTTCAACTGAGCGCCAGCCAGAGCAAATAGCATGGTAAACACCAGGGATTCAATGATGTAATGTTGTATTAACTCTCCTTTTTTAAGAGGAAAGTGATGATGACCCTGAGTTTAGTGACTTTGAGATGGATGTGGCCAAAAGTGGTCGAGGAAATATCAAAAACCTCGATAATAACCCATGCGCAGCATTTGTGCAACATCCTTTTAATTTTGATACCACTGGTAGTGTCATCCTGCCAGAATGTCCTATAACCTATACCCTAAGTAAAGAGAAACAATTCTGGAACATCTGTAATACGTGTTTGGCAGGCTGGGTGGCTGACTGGCCAGGTGGTCAGGTGGCCGGCTGGCCGGGTGGTTGGCTGGTTGGCCGTGTGGCTGATTGACTTTGGCTGTCTCTATCTCCATCTGTCTGTATCTATCTCTGCCTGCCTCTGTCTATCTCTCTCTATATCACAGGAACACATAAATAGTTACACATAGTGTAAATTACCTCAAAAAATCCAGACAAAGTGATATACAGTGCTTGTAAATATAAGGAATAATAAGCATGACTGGCAAGTAATATGCATTTTCACTTGTTCAGGAATCAGATGTGACTCTGCATCGTGTGTAATACCATTAGTTCATGAGTAGCTCTCTGAGACAGAAAGAGAGACGAGCAGACAGAGACAGGAAGACAGATAAGCAGAGACAGAGCTAGACAGATGCACAGACAAATGGACAGACAGAGAGACAAATTGGCAAATAGACAGACAAATATAGACAAATAGACAAACAGACAAACAGATAGACATGTTCATATGTAACAGTGAAAACAAACAATGCCAAGGTAGTGCACGATCAGCAAATGTTACTGCTGCACTGTCAGCAGTGGAGTGACACTCATCTTACACGATGCTTTCAAAGGGTTTCATACATACTCTAGCATGTCTAAAACATTGCTGGGACCTATAAATAATTTGCATATATTTCTAGACAATAATAGGTGACCAAGGCAAGTGAAAATGTTCATCTGTCAGTGTGTTTGTGGCTATTTGAGTACTATTTCAGTACCTAATATTAGTGTCAGAACAAACATTGGCTATGAAACCACAAGAACTACTACAAATTGTATTTTTTTTTTTTTAACAAGTTGGCCGTCTCCCACCAAGGTACAGTGACCCAAAGAGAAAGAAAATCCATAAAAAGAAAATACTTTCATCATTCAACACTTTTACCTCACACATAATCACTGTTTTTGCAGAGGTGCCCAGAACACAACAGTTTAGAAGCATATACATATAAAGATATACAACATATCCCTCCAAAATGCCAATATCCCAAACCCCTCCTTTTAAGTACAGGCATTGTACATCCCATTTCCAGTACTCAAGTCCGGCTATATAAAAATAACTGGTTTCCCTGAATCCCTTCACTAAATATTACCCTGCTCACACTTCAACAGCTCGTTAGGTCCCAAATACTGTACCATTCATCTCCATTCACTCCTATCTAACATGCTCATGCAGGCTTGCTGGAAGTCCAAGCCCCTCGCTTACAAAACCTCCTTTACCCCCTCCCTCCAACCTTTTCGAGGACGACCCCTACCCTGCCTTCCTTTCCCTACAGATTTATATGCTCTCCATGTCATTCTACTTCCATCCATTCTCTCTAAATGACCAAACCACCTCAACAACCCCTCTTCAACCCTATGAGTAATACTTTTATTACTCCACACCTTCTCCTAATTTCCACACTCCGAATTCTCTGTATAATATTTACACCACACACTGTCATTAGACAGGACATCTCCACTGCCTCCAACCACCTCCTTGCTGCAGCATTTACAACCCAAGCTTCATACTCATATAAGAGTGTTGGTACCACTATACTTTCATACATTCTCTTCTTTGCCTCCATAAATAATGATTTTGTCTCCACATATACCTCAATGCACCACTCACCTTTTTTTCTTCATCAATTCTATGGTTAACCTCATCCTTCATACATCCATCCGCTGACATGTCAACTCCCAAATACATGTATCTGAAAACATTCACTTCTTCCATACTCCTCCTTTCCAATTTGATATCCAATTTTTCTTTATTTAAATCATTTGATACCCTCATCACCTTACTCTTTTCTATGTTCTCTTTCAACTTTCTACCTTTACACACTCTCCCAAACTCGTCCACTAACCTTTGCAACTTTTCTTTAGAATCTCCCATAAGCACAGTATCATAAGCAAAAAGTAACTGTATCTATTCCCATTTTGTATTTGATTCTCCATAATTTAATCCCACCCCTCTCCCCAAAACCCTAGCATTTACTTCTTTTACAACCCCATCTGTAAATATATTAAACAACCATGGTGACATTACACATCCCTGTCGAAGACCCACCTTTACTGGGAAGTAGTCTCCCTCTCTTCTACACACCCTAACCTGAGCCTCACTATCCTCATAAAAACTCTTTACAGCATTTAGTAACTTACCACCTATTCCATATACTTGCAACATCTGCCACATTGCTCCCCTATCCACTCTATCATATGCCTTTTCTAAATCCATAAATGCAATGACAACTTCCCTACCTTTATCTAAATACTGTTCACATATATGCTTCAATGTAAACACTTGATCTACACATCCCCTACCCACTCTAAAACCTCCTTGGTCATCCATAATCCTACATTCTGTCTTGCCTCTAATTTTTTCAATAATAACCCTACCATACACTTTTCCTGGTATACTCAGTAAACTTATTCCTCTATAATTTTTACAATCTCTTTTGTCCCCCTTCCCTTTATATAAAGGAATTACACATGCTCTCTGCCAATCCCTAGGTACCTTCCCCTCTTTCATACATTTATTAAACAAAAATACCAACCACTCCAACACTATTATTCCCCCCTGCTTTTAACATTTCTGTCATGATTCCGACAGTTCCAGCTGCTTTACCCCCTTTCATTCTATGTAATGCCTCATGCACCTCCCCCACACTCACATTCTGCTCTTCTTCACTCCTAAAAGATGGTATACCTCCCTGGCCAGTGCGTGAAATTACCGCTTCCCTTTCTTTGTCGACATTTAAAAGTTCCTCAAAATATTCCCGCCATCTACCCAATACCTCCATCTCCCCATCTACTAACTCCCCTACTCTGTTTCTAACTGACAAATCCATTCGTTCCCTAGGCTTTCTTAACTTGTTTATCTCACTCCAAATTTTTTTCTTATTTTCATCAAAATTTCTTGACAGTGCCTCTCCCACTATCATCTGCTCTCCTTTTACAGTCTCTCACCACTCTCTTTGCCTTTCTTTTACTCTCCATATACTCTGCTCTTCTTATAACAATTCTGCTTTGTAAAAACCTCTCATAAGCTACCTTTTTCTCTTTTATCACACCCTTTACTTCATCATTCCACCAATCACTCCTCTTTCCTCCAGCACCCACCCTTCTATAGCCACAAACTTCTGTCCCACATTCTAATACTGCATTTTTAAAACTATTCCAACCCTCTTCAACCTCCCCACTACTCATACTTGCAATAGCCCACCTTTCTGCCAATAGTTGCTTATATGTCACCCGAACTTCTTCCTCCTCTAGTTTATATACTTTCACCTCTCTCTTACTTGTTGTTGCCATTTTCCTTTTGTCCCACCTACCTCTTACTCTAACTGTAGCTACAACTAAATAATGATCGAATACATCAGTTGCCCCTCTATAAACATGTGCATCCCGAAGCCTACCCATCAACCTTTTATCCACCAATATATAATCTAACAAACTACTTTCATTACATGCTATATCATACCTTGTATATTTATTTATCCTCTTTCTCATAAAATATGTATTACTTATTACCAAACCTCTTTCAACACATAGCTCAATTAAAGGCTCCCCATTTTCATTTACCCCTGGCATCCCAAATTTACCTACTACTCCCTCCACAACATTTCAACCCGCTTTAGCATTGAAATCCCCAACCACAAGTACTCGCACACTTGGTTCAAAACTCCCCAGACACTCACCCAACAATTCCCAAAACCTCTCTCCTCTACACTTCTCTCTTCCCCAGGTGTATATACACTTACTATAACCCACTTTTCACATCCAACCTTTATTTTACTACACATAATCCTTGAATTGATATATTTATAGTCCCTCTTTTCCTGCCATAGCTTATCCTTCAACATTATTACTACTCTTTAGCTCAAACTCTAATTATCAGAACATAAAAATTATATAAATTAAAAAAAAGAGAGAGAAAAAAAGGTATATCAGCTATACTTCTGCAAGTGGCAGGACTCCATGCTGCCATCAGGTGAGCATCCAGTGCCAACTTTGCGGTCTTATATCTCAGTAAGTACCAACCCTAAATTTTTTGTTATTACACACAGAAAATTGCCCTCTTTAATTTAAAAAAATGATTTTTTTTTTTAATATTCAGAGTGCTGGGCAAAAGAATGTACATCTATGCTTGGACAGTTAATTAAGGGGTTAAATATAAGGTTCTCTACTATATGCGGTTTTGGGTATCTGCTGGAGGTCTTGGAATGTATTCCCCATGGATACAGGGGTCCTACTGTATACAAAGTTTTCAAGAGCATATATGAGTAATATAGTACAATAAATGGTGGAGTACCTTGAAATACAAAGCAGTTTTCAAAAACTAAAAAAAATATAAATGAACTAAATATGATTTCATCTCATTAACCCTTTCTGAGTTTGTGCCATAGTACTATGCCAAAATTCTAGCAGCTTCAAATTTAGCAGTAGAAGGCTGGTAGGCCTATGAGTGAAAGAATGGGTCTGCATGGTAAGTGTGCACAGTATACAAAAAATCAGAGTGCCTGTATTGCATTGTGGGAATACAGTGGACCCCCGGTTAACGATATTTTTTCACTCCAGAAGTATGTTGAGGTGCCAGTACTGACCGAATTTGTTCCCATAAGAAATATTGTGAAGTAGATTAGTCCATTTCAGACCCCCAAACATACACGTACAAACGCACTTACATAAATACACTTACATAATTGGTCGCATTCGGAGGTAATCGTTATGCGGGGGTCCACTGTACAGTGGACCCTCGGCTAACACCTTTAATCCGTTCCAGAGAGCTAGCCTTTAACCGATTTAGCCTTTAACCAAATTAATTTTCCCCATAAGAAATAATGGAAATCCAATTAATCCGTTCCAGGCACCCAAAAGTATTAAACAAAATAATTGTTTACATGAAATATACATTTCCCTACACAGAAAACAATGATACATGAAGAATAAAACAATAACAACATCACACTTACCTTTATTGTGGACTTGTTGATGAGTGATGAGACGGGAGGAAGGCAGACGATGAGGGTGTTCTATTGTTTGGAAAGGGAATCTCCTTCCATAAAGATTTTAGGTAATAAGTCCTTTTCTGGCTTGTGTCCTGGAAGTGCCTTTTCCTCCTGAGTAATGTAGGTCCTGTTCGACATTTTCTTCCTAAACAGGCCTGTTTCATCACAACTGAACACATGTTGGGGTTTTAATTTTTCAGCCTCTATGTACCCCTTAACCCTTTCAGGGTCAACAGGCCCTCTCCCAGACTTGTTCTCAGGGTCAAGAAATTTAAAAAAAAAAAAAAATTATTTTTCTTATGAAAAGACAGTTTTTTTTTGTAAACATTATGGGCTAAAAAAAATTTTTTTTGCTATCAATACTTACCGAGATATGGAGGCATGAAGCTGACAGAAAATGAACCGCATGTGGCATCATCGCCGACTGCTGGTCACACGGCATTTTTATATTTACTTTTTTCTATTGTTTTTTAATTTTTTTTTTCAAGTAACTTTTATGGCCTGTGAGACCAATATGAGCACTATTTTGTAAGTTTTTTCTCTATTTACTACACAATAACTACACAAACACTGTTGTCACTATATTGTTTACAAAACTTGGTTACACAAACGAACGATATAAAATGTTGATTATTACTATTTTTCTATATTTTATATACACATATACAGTCACAGGACATGTTTCTAGATGTTCTGCAGCCTGTGGAAGTCTTTGAAACATGGTGTCATGCACAGTGGTGTTTTACCCTCCTCACACATAAAACGAGTGTCTCTGCATTGTTGTGGGCATTTTTTTGTATGTGCACAGATGTAACACCTCTTCTGAGCCTTTTTCTTGAAAGCAGAAGCAGGAAGTTGTATTAGGAAGTGATCACCATGCATCAGATGAGAAGGTAGTTGTTGATAATTTAGTGGGCAGTTTTCTATTGCAGGTGCTGTTCCTTGGTACTTGAATACTATTTGTCTGATGACTGACAAACAAAATTGGTGGTTTGTTTCTGGTCCTCATCTTATACATATTATAAGCATTGAGCATGGAAATGTCCAGAAGATGGAAAAAGAGTTTTATGTACCACTTATAACTCTTGTGAACACAATCAGCAAACCCAATCTGCATGTCACATTTGTCCACTGAGTGCATATTGAAGGTGTAATCAATCACAGCTGCAGGTTTTAGAATGGGTTCATTGGTCTCTCTATTCTGCCTGCTAGTGTTTGTCATTTCGTTAGGGTGAACAGTGTGACATCTCATTTGGCATGCCACCAAAATACCATGATGTCATTGGCAGCAAATGCCTGCACCTCACCTCTACAAGTGCCAGCGTCAAACCTGGGCATATGCTTATGAATTGCATGCACTGTGCCACACACATCTGTCAAGTTCACTCGCAAAAAAAATCACTAAGGGGCCTGTGTACCAGTTATCAGTATATAATATATGCCCCCTTACTAAGATATGGTTCCATCATTGTTCTAACCACACCACCAGAGATGCCCAATAACATCCTGGTATTTTGCAATGTATAACTTCCAGTGTCCTAGGTAGTAGGTTGGTAGAGAGTAGCCGCCCAGGGAGGTACTACCGTCCTGCCAAGTGAGTGTAAAACGGAAACCTGTAATTGTTTTACATGATGGTAGGATTGCTGGTGTCTCTTTTCTGTCTCATAAACATGCAAGATTTCAGGTACGTCTTGCTACTTTTACTTACACTTAGGTCACACTACACATACATGTACAAGCATATATATATATATATATATATATATATATATATATATATATATATATACACACCCTTCTGGGTTTTCTCCTATTTTCTTTCTAGTTCTTGTTCTTGTTTATTTCCTCTTATCTCCATGGGGAAGTGGAACAGAATTCTTCCTCCATAAGCCATGCGTGTTATAAGAGGTGACTAAAATGCCGGGAGCAAGGGGCTAGTAACCCCTTCTTCTGTTTTTCTTTTTGGGCCACCCTGATAAATGGTGGCAGCAGTGGGATTCGAACACGTGGATAGGGTAAAGTAATACTCACGTAGGCTGGAAGTACGTATAATTACGGATAATGTGGGGAGCGCCCAAACAGCCGTAACCTTGCCTCCTTGCTCACTCTCGTATGACTGACCGCCCACAGTACCCATATGTGAGGGGGTCTTTGAATACTGCTGTGGTCAGCACAATATGAATACAGACAGTGACTCAGGCAGAGACGGTTGGTAGTGAGTCATCTACTGGTACACTGGTTACTGGTAACTGGTTACTACTACTGAGAGCCTTACTGGTAACTGGTTACTACTACTGAGAACCCTGCCTTGGTGGGACATGGCTGGTTTGTTGAAAGAAAGAAGAACTTCCAGTGTACACAATAATATCCAACACAAGACCACTGTAGCAGTCACAAAGCACAAATAACTATACCAAAGCATTTCCTCTTGCTTGATATATACTGCATGAATGAGAGTCTTCCTTTGAACAGAATCAAAGACTCATCAATAACAAGCTTCCTGAAGGGATAGAAATACATACTGAATTTCTCTTTCAGATACACAAACACATTCCTAATCTTATATAACCCGTCATTTCTGTCAGACCTGGTTTTGTCTGAAAAGTGTAGCATACGTAATAGCACAAATCGATTCACTCGCATTATATCACTGAAACCTGGGGTTGCAATCAGGCAGTAGGTTGACCAGTATGATTTCACACTGTGCTTATACACATGTGGCATAAGCATTATTGTGGCAAAGAAAAGATACATCTCAGCCACAGTTGTCTCCTTCCACTGGTGTAGGCATGATTTTGGTGAAAGTATTGTGTTTGCCATGGTGTACTCGTAGTATCTGTTGCTTTCCCTGACAATAATTTCCATCAGGGGTTTGTCAAAGAATAACTCAAAACATTTTAGTTCAGTGGTATTGTTCTCAAGTGTACAAGATGGCCGTATTCCACTTTGACTTTCATCAAACTGATGGGGATTGAGAACAATATTTTCAGCTTCCTCCCAATCCCAGGTGTGGTCTGCTGGTGGGTACTGGATATTGACAGGTGGTTGTGGTTGTGGAGTTTATGTTTGTAGAGGTTGTGGTTGTGGAGGCTGGTTTGGTGGGTGGGTGGGGGATGGTGGCCTTTGTTGTAGATCAGCTGAGGCAGCAGCGTGGGTGGCAGCATGGCCCACTGCTGGTACCTCACGGCCAGCACCACCACTACCACCACCATGCACATTTTCCACCCCAATTGCAACACTATCATCTTCATTTTCACTATCTGTTCCTGTTGTACAGGAACAGATAGTGAAAATGTATAGATGTACTCCTTCCCCTTGGAATAGCATATGGCACACTACCAGAGTGCATATACCGTCGTATATACTGACGCTTCACTGGAGAATATTCCACTTCACTATCACTACTGGAACTGTTTTCAAGAGCTTGTAGTTTATATTCACTATCACTAGCCCGGGATATGGGAAAATAGGAGTTTCCTCTTTCGTTCTAGTACAACTGAATGTGAACAAGACAGCCCAGCAGCAGAGGTGGAAGGCTGAGGGTCGTCTGGGTTTTCCTCACTATTACCGGTATTATGGTCATTAGTTTCAGTCACAACCTCATCAAAATCTTGAAGCTCATCTTCACTGGCACTTCCATCTGTATTAGAACTGTCACTGGGGAACAAAAGTGTCCCCATTTGCCGAGGAGTGAGGAGTTTCTTATCGCAAGGCATGGTGAACAAGGTCTACTAAAATGGTGTTCCCACAATGCATCACTGGGTCCCAGATTTTTTTTCTACCGCGCACACCGACCACACACACCCATTCTCTCACATCTAGGCCTACCAGCCTTTTCCCGCTTGATTTGAAGGTGCTAGAATTTACGCGTACTAGTACGTTAATAACCCTGGCATGTAAGCCGTACTAGTACGTCGGAAACCCTGAAAGGGTTAAAGTCCTGCACATATTTTTCAGCTGCTTTTTTATCAGAATTGGCAGTCTCACTATGCCTTATCATACCATACCAGCATCACAACTACTACCACCCTCTACTACCATCACTACCACCACCCTCTACCACCATCACTACCACCCTCTACCACCATCACTAACACCCTCTACCACCATCACAATCGCTACCACCCTCTACCACCATCACCACAACCCTCCACCACCATCACTACAACCCTCTACCACCATCATAACCACTACCACCATCACAATTGCTACCACCCTCTACCACCACCACCACCACTACAACCCTCTACCACCATCACTACCACCCTCTACCACCATCACAACCACTACCACCCTCTACCACTACCACTTTTGTATTTTTCTACAAACTTTTTCTTAAATTATATGTGTTTCTCACATTCTTTACCATAGGGCTGGCACTAGAAGCTTTCTTGGGGCCCATGGTGGCTTATTTAGCAGTTACAAGCACCAAAAATAATGGAATAATACAAAATATATCGCATGTATGTGCGGAATCATCCTCACTGGCTTTGTAAACAATGGTACACTGGCTGGTACACAGAGTGAGTGGCTGGGCCCGCTCAGGGCTCCATGCCGACACGTTTGGGACGAAAATAAGTAAAAGCTCTTAACCGAGTTTTTTGGTGTTAGCCGAGCCAATATTTTTACACCAAAGCGAGGTGTTAGCCGAATTTGGCATTAGCCGATGCAGGCATTAGCCGTGGGTCCACTGTACCATCTAAGTACCTTTTGTTCACCATGCCTCACAGTAAGAAAAACCTCACTCCCCAACGAATTAGGAATCTTCTCTGACCAGGGCTCAGATGTGAGCAATGGTGATGCCAGTGATATTGACTGTGATTTCCTGGCTCTCAATGACCATTCGAGTAGTGACAGAAGAGAAATATTCACCAGTGAAGCGTTGATTTATATGACGCCACATGCAGTCTGGTAATGTGTCACGTGCTGTTTCAAGGGGACGGAGTACACCCTGTGGCCTTACATCAGCAACAAATAGTGTAGGTGACAATGAAATTGCTACAATTGGATGGATAATACATATACCACATGTGGCAGTAGGTGGTGGTGGTGCCATGTGGGATGCAGCACCCCAGGCTGGGAGCCACGCCACTGACCCACGACCCAGGCCAGCCTCAACTACCCACACACCACAACAACCTGCACAACCACCACCAGCTATAAGTAACCAGTACCCACCAGCAGACTGCATCTGGGATTGGCAGCAGGGTGCCATTTTGTTCTTAACTTTCATCAATCTGATGACACTCAAAGTGGAATCTGGCTATCTTGTACCCTTGGAAACAATGCCAGTGAGCTCAATGTTTTGAACTATTGCTTGATACATCTATCTTCTCTCTTTCAACACACCGGCCGTATCCCACCGAGGTGGGGTGGCTCAAAAGGAAAAACAAAAGTTTCTCCTTTTACATTTAGTAATATATACAGGAGAAGGGGTTACTAGCCCCTTGCTCCTGGCATTTTAGTCGCCTCTTACAACTCGCATAACTTATGGAGGAATAATTCTGTTCCACTTCCCCATGGAGATAAGAGGAAATAAACAAGAACAAGAACTAGTAAGAAAATAGAAGAAAATCCAGAGGGGTGTGTATATATATCCTTGTACATGTATGTGTAGTGTGACCTAAGTGTAAGTAGAAGTAGCAAGACATACCTGAAACCTTGCATGTTTATGAGACAGAAAAATGGACACCAGCAATCCTACCATCATGTAAAACAATTACAGGCTTTCGTTTTACACTCACTTGGCAGGACGGTAGTACCTCCCTAGGCGGTTGCTGTCTACCAACCTACTACCTAGTTGCTTGATACATATATGAATATATCCTTTGGTTTGTATAAATTACATTCACTTATAATTAATAGAGCTACTGTACAACTATGATAATTTCTTTAGTGATAAGTAGTCAGTAAACCATTAAGTCAGACCATAATGCCTAAGCATAACAGAGGCTCTCTTTGCACTGAAACCCATTATTGTAAAAATATAATCTCACTGTACTACTTGCAAAGAAATAAATGAAATTGAATTTGAATATGAATTTGATAAACCTCTGATGGTAATTATTATCAGGGAAAGTAACAGCTACTTTAATTATACCTTGGAAAACAAACTTATTTCACCAAAATCACAACTACACTGGTGGAAGGAGACAGTTGTTGCCGAGATGTATCTGGAGCTTATGCCACATGTGTATAAGCACAGTATCAAATCATACTGGTCGACAGACCGCCTAATATCAACCCCAGCCTTTAGTGATATTATCCCAGTAAACCAATTTATCCTACTCCTACATACGTTACACCTCTCGGCCAAAACAAGGCCTGACAGAAATGAAAGGTTATACAAGATCAGGAATGTGTTTATGTAATTTTATCCCTTCAGGAACCTTGATATTATTGAGTCTTTGATTGTCTTCCAGCAGTATATACCATGCAAGAGGAAATGCTTTGGTATCAAGCTGTTTGTGCTTTGTGATTGTAAAAGTAGTTTGGTATTAAACATAATTGTGTGCAATGGATGTTGGACACTGAAAGATACCACGAAGTTATTGGGTATCTCAGATGTTGTCATTAGAAGGGGCATACATTAAAGTATACTGATAATTGGTACACAAGCCCCTTACTCAGTGATTTCTTGTGAGTAAACACGACAGATGTATGTGGTACAATGTGTGCAAATCGTATGCATATGCCCAGGTTCAATGCAGGCACTAGTAGTGATGAGGTGCAGGTGTTTGCTGCCAATGACATCATGGCATTAAAGTGGCATGACAAATGAGATGTCACATTGATGACATCAATTCACAAAAAGAAAATGACAGACACAATGTGGGGTTTACAGATTTTGGTTATTGTGTGGTTTACATGTAATAAAATACTAATTACAGAGGGGGCCACTAGGACACCTAGCATGGCTAGGCATTTCGGGCAAACTTAGATTAATTCTTAACCCTAAATTATTACTTCTTGAATAATTTCGCTAATATCATCTATACGGCTTATTTATCTATCAGCGTTCATCTAATATGACATAACAAACAATATAAATAACACAGAAACATGATACATACTCTAGAATGAATAAAATATGTCATTACACGTGTGGCGCGGCAGTGGCCAAAGAGAGTTTGTTTGGAGACAGGACAAAATACTCCTTGAATATTTTGTTATCATCAACTCTACAGCTTATTTATCTATTACAGTTCATTTAATATGAAATAATAAACATTATAAATAACATAGAAACCATATATATTCTCTAGAATGAATAAAATATGTCATTATGTAACAGGTGGAGGCAGCCACAACCGCTCCCTCTTTGTTGTGGTAAACAGTGCCATCTAGTGATGGCCTTATTATTATGTAGTACATTATAATTATTATATACACCTACCATCCGACTTACGACCTGCTCAACATATGTCCACTCGACTTACGACCGTGCATCTGGCAGCCGGACTAGGCTGGCTGATTCATACCTCTGTACAATATTTGACAATATTTGCGGTGGCAATGTGTCATGCAGGTAGCATCAGTTTGAGTAACCCTGTCCTATCAGCAGCATCATACTGTATTAACCCCTTGACTGTCGCGGTTGTATATATACATCATAGGAGATACCGTGTTTGACGTATCTATACGCATAAATTCTAGCGGCTTCAAATCAAGCACGAGAAAGCTGGTAGGCCCACATGTGAGAGAATGGGTCTCCATGGTCAGTGTGCACCATACAAAAAAAAATTGGGGAGCCAGTGGTGCATTGTGGAAATGCCATTTCAGTCATCCTTTTTCAGCATGTCTAGCGGTAAGAAATATGTGACTCCCCAGCAAATCTGGGACTCTTCTCTTCCCAAGTGATGCTCTAACACAGATGGAAGTGTCAGTGAAGATCAATTTCATGATTTTGAGGAGTTTGAGACCAAAAGCAATGGAGGAGGAGGAAGAGGAGGAGGAGGAAGAGGAAGAGGAAGAGGAAGAGGAAGAGGAAGAGGAAGAGGAAGAGGAAGAGGAGGAAGAAGAAGAAGAAGAAGAAGAAGAAGAAGAAGAAGAAGAAGAAGAAGAAGAAGAAGAAGAAGAAGAAGAAGAAGAGGAGGAAGAGGAGGAGGAAGAGGAGGAGGAAGAGGAGGAGGAAGAAGAGGAAGAAGAAGAGGAGGAGGAAGAGGAGGAGGAAGAGGAGGAGGAGGAAGAGGAGGAGGAGGAGGAGGAGGAGGAGGAGGAAGGAGGAAGAAGGAGGAGGAGGAAGGAGGAGGAGGAAGAAGGAGGAGGAAGAAGGAGGAGGAAGAAGGAGGAGGAAGAAGGAGGAGGAAGAAGGAGGAGGAAGAAGGAGGAGGAGGAAGGAGGAGGAAGAAGGAGGAGGAAGGAGGAGGAGGAAGGAGGAGGAGGAAGGAGGAGGAGGAAGGAGGAGGAGGAGGAAGGAGGAGGAGGAGGAGGAGGAAGGAGGAGGAGGAAGGAGGAGGAGGAAGGAGGAGGAGGAGGATGAGGAGGAGGAGGAGGAGGAGGATGAGGAGGAGGATGAGGAGGAGGAGGAAGGAGGAGGAGGAAGAGGGAGGGGAGGAAGAGGAGGGAGGAGGAGGGAGGAGGAGGAGAGGGAGGAGGAAGAGGGAGGAGGAAGAGGGAGGAGGAAGAGGGAGGAGGAAGAAGGAGGAGGAAGAAGGAGGAGGAAGAAGGAGGAGGAAGGAGGAGGAGGAAGAAGGAGGAGGAAGTCTCAGTAGTAGTAACCAGTTACCAGTCTCAGTAGTAACCAGTTACCAGTAACCGTCCGTTGACTCAACGACCAACCGTCTTGAGTCACGGTCTTCATATTGTGCTGAGCTGACACTATTTCAAAACACCCACTACGGGGTACTGGCCAGCCGCTAGGCATTACGAGTGTAACCAAGGAGGTAGGTAACGGCTGCGGGCTCTGTCCACATAACAGTAATAATACGTAATTAACAGCCTACGTGAGTATTTCTACCCTAATCCACGTATCGAACTCCCACATGATAGAAGAAGGAGGAGGAAGGAGGAGGAGGAAGGAGGAGGAGGAAGGAGGAGGAGGAGGAGGAGGAGGAGGAAGGAGGAGGAGGAGGAGGAGGAGGAGGAGGAGGAGGAGGAGGAGGAGGAGGAAGGAGGAGGAGAAGGAGGAAGGAGGAGGAGGGAGGAGGAGGAAGGAGGAGGAAGGAGGAGGAGGAAGGAAGGAGGAGGAGGAAGGAGGAGGAGGAAGGAGGAGGAAGGAAGGAGGAGGGGGAGGAGGAAGGAGGAGGAAGGAGGAAGGAGGAGGAAGGAGGAGGAGGAAGGAGGAGGAAGGAGGAGGAGGAAGGAGGAGGAGGAGGAGGAGGAAGGAAGGAGGAGGAGGAAGGAAGGAGGAGGAGGAGGAGGAGGAGGAAGGAGGAGGAGGAGGAGAGGAGGAGGAGGAGGAGGAGGAGGAGGAGGAGGAGGAAGGAGGAGGAGGAGGAGGAGGAGGAGGAGGAGGAGGAGGAGGAGGAGGAGGAGGAGGAAGGAGAAGGGAGGAGGAGGAGGAGGAGGAGGAGGAGGAGGAGGAGGAGGAAGGAGGAGGAAGGAAGGAGGAAGGAGGAGGAAGGAAGGAGGAGGAAGGAGGAGGAGGAGGAGGAGGAAGGAGGAGGAGGAGGAGGAGGAGGAGGAGGAGGAGGAGGAGGAGGAGGAGGAGGAGGAGGAGGAGGAGGAGGAGGGAGGAGGAGGAAGGAGGAGGAGGAGGAGGAGGAGGAGGAGGAGGAGGAGGAGGAGGAGGAGGAGGAGGAGGAGGAGGGAGGAGGAGGAGGAGGAGGAGGAGGGAGGAGGAGGAGGAGGAGGAGGAGGAGGAGGAGGAGGAGGAGGAGGAGGAGGAGGAAGGAGGAGGAGGAGGAGGAGGAGGAGGAGGAGGAGGAGGAGGAGGAGGAGGAAGGAAGGAAGGAGGAGGAGGAGGAAGGAGAAGGAGGAGGAGGAGGAAGAAGGAGGAGGAGGAAGGAGGAGGAAGAAGGAGGAGGAAGAAGGAGGAAGGAGGAGGAGGAGGAGGAGGAGGAGGAGGAGGAGGAGGAAGGAGGAGGAGGAGGAAGAGGAGGAGGAGGAAGGAGGAGGAGGAAGGAGGAGGAGGAAGGAGGAGGAGGAAGGAGGAGGAATAATAATAATAATAGGTAATAATAATAATATATAATAATATGTTGCCTTGAAGCATGAAAAACAGTCCACCCATGACAGTGACAAGATAAGGTGAGATAACATCTGATAAGAGCTGACATTTGATGAGCGTAAACGAGGGTGGAGGGAGGGTGCAGCTGATAACAAAAGATTAGATGACTATCCCCCTCCCTTTGTTTTTGCTGGTACACTAACATTTCTGTCTGTCTATTTGTCTGTTTGCCAAGCTCCCTGTCTATCTGTCTAGCTCTCTGTCTCAGAGAGAGCCACAAGACTGTGTCACCATCATGTTTACTCACATCTTCAAGCAGAGTATGGTACTTTGTTGGGATTTTTTGGGTTATCCTAGGTAATTTACACTATGTATACTTGTATTTATGTGTACCTGTGAGACAGAGATAGACAGACAGAGAGAGAGAGACAGACAGATTGAAAGAGATAGAATGAGAGAGAAAGATAATTAGATAGAATGGAGGGGAAGCAGCATCCGACCCCATTGTTTTTTTACAGGCGGTAGGGGGAGTGAGTAATGAGACAATATGTCATTTTGACAGCTGCCGACTCCTGACTCAAAACAATTATAAGCCACACACTCACACACAAGACAAGCTTGCTGAATGGTGATAATAGCAGTTATATGAAAGTATCTAGTGACTATATATGAAACCAGCAGCAAGAAGGGAAGGCAGGAATGAAGGAAGGACGAGATGAAAGGAAGGAAGAAAGTAAGGAAGGACAGATGAAGGAATGTAGGAAGAGAGGTAGGAAAGGAATGCAGGAAAGGAATGAAGGAAAGGAATGCAGGAAAGGAATGCAGGAAAGGAATGCAGGAAAGGAATGCAGGAAAGGAATGCAGGAAAGGAATGCAGGAAAGGAATGAAGGAAAGGAATGAAGGAAAAGAATGCAGGAAAGGAATGAAGGAAAGGAATGCAGGAAAGGAATGAAGGAAAGGAATGCAGGAAGGAATGATGACACATGACCATTTACCTAGGATAACTACATAACACAAATGCCTGCTAATACTTTGAAGAAAACTGCTCAGACGAGGTGTTTTGTCTTTGCACATAAAAAAAAACTTCCACAAAAATACACACACACTGGTTTTATATGTGAGGAGTGTAAAACACCATTGTGTATGAAAACATGTTTCAAAGAGTTACACAAGCTGCAGAACTTCTAGGAATATGTCCAGTGACTGTATATTGGTAGTATATATATTATAGAACAATAATAATAAAAAAAATTTTGTATTGTTTGTTTTTGTAAACAAGTTTTGTTGCTAAATTAGACACATGTGCAACTCTTGGGTATCTTTATTGAGGAAACGTTTCGCCACACAGTGGCTTCATCAGTCCATACATAGGAGAAACTTGAAGACCAGGAGGAGAATGAGGTAATCAGTCCCTCAACCTTGAGTCGATGTGGTCAGTCCATCAATCTTGAATAGAATACGTCATATGAGCGGAGAAGCATCTTATAAACCGTATGGCAGGAGAGGTGCAGCAGTCGTAGGTAGTGTCACATTTGTTCAATGTGGAAGTAGGTCGTGCCCAAGGGTTAGGCAAGCGAAGAATTCCCAAGTATTAAGATCCCAAGAAGTTGCAGTGTCTGACAGGATTGTAGATGAGTGGTTCAAAGAACCGACATGTTGATAAATTAGACACATGTGCAACTCTTGGGTTTATAAGATGCTTCTCCGCTCATATGCTGTATTCTATTCAAGATTGATGGACTGACCACATCGACTCAAGGTTGAGGGACTGATTACCTCATTCTCCTCCTGTTCTTCAAGTTTCTCCTATGTATGGACTGATGAAGCCACTGCGTGGCGAAACATTTCCTCAATAAAGACACCCAAGAGTTGCACATGTGTCTAATTTAGCAACATGTCGGTTCTTTGAACCATTCATCTACAATCCTGTCAGACACTGCAACTTCTTGGGATCTTAATACTTGGGAATTCTTCGCTTGCCTAACCCTTGGGCACGACCTACTTCCACACTGAACAAATGTGACACCACCTACGACTGCTGCACCTCTCCTGCCATACGGTTTATAAGATGCTTCTCCGCTCATATGCCGTATTCTATTCAAGATTGATGGACTGACCACATCGACTCAAGGTTGAGGGACTGATTACCTCATTCTCCTCCTGTTCTTCAAGTTTCTCCTATGTATGGACTGATGAAGCCACTGCGTGGTGAAACGTTTCCTCAATAAAGATACCCAAGAGTTGCACATGTGTCTAATTTAGCAACATGTCGGTTCTTTGAACCATTCATCTACAAACAAGTTTTGTAAACAATATATTGATAATTATGTTTGTGTGCTTATTGTGTTGTATACAACGAGTGTATATATGTACATTGCACCTTACTTTGGTCTCACAGGCCACATAAGTTATGTGAAAAAATAAAATAGTGAAAAAAACAACAAACCTTCGAATACAAGTAAACCAAAGTTTACCGGGTGAGCGGCAGTCGCCGCTGTTGCCATATGCGGCTCATTTTCTGCAAACTTCATGCCTCTATATCTGGGTAAGTACTTATGGGAATTTTTTTTTTTGGGGGGCTAAAACAATCAGAAAAATAATCTTAACATTTTCATAAGAAAATTTTTTTTTTCGAATATTTTGCGACACCAGGAGACACTTCAGGATTGGGCCTTTCGACAGTCAAAGAGTTAACTGTACTAACTGGACAGTACATTTAACCATGGCCCCTAAGATGAAGTCTGAATCTTGCACTGGAGATTGTGGCAAGAAAGGCTCTTACTCTCGAACTCTCTATTTGTTTTCAGTGTTGCACATAAACCTGTCTGTATCTGTCTGCCTGTATATCTGTGTCTGTATCTCTGTGTGTCTGTTTGTCTACCTGTGTATCTGTCTTTCTGTCTACCTGTGTGTCTGTCTTTCTATCTACCTGTGTCTGTCTTTATGTCTACATGTGTCTGTCTACCTGTGTGTCTGTCTTTCTGTCTACCTGTGTGTTTTTCTGTCTACCTGTGTGTCTTTATGTCTACCTGTGTGTGTCTGTCTTTATGTCTACCTGTGTGTCTTTCTGTCTACCTGTGTGTCTTTCTGTCTACTTGTGTGTCTGTCTACCTGTGTGTGTCTTTCTGTCTACCTGTGTGTCTGTCTACCTGTGTGTCTGTCTTTCTGTCTACCTGTGTCTGTCTTTCTGTCTGCTTGTCTGTCTCAGAGCCACTCATTAAGAGTGTAATTGGTCTTGAAGATGCCATATTAATAATGATAATAACACAATAATAATCACTGAGGTGCATTAAATGTTCATAAAACGTTAATATAGATATTTTGCTTAATCCATCTATGATTTTTTTTTCAAAATTATATAAAAAACATGCTACATAACATATAAACATATAAATTAACAAATATGAGATGTTTTTCTGGTCGGCTTGACAGAGTGAACAGAAACCTGACTCATGAAATCGTAATGACACGATTGCAAACAAACCATACCACAGGCGGGATTTGAACCAGCGGTCAGGAGTTTTGAGACTCTCTGACCACGGGTTCAAATCCCGCCTGTGGTATGGTTTGTTTGCAATCGTGTCATTACGATTTTGTGAGTCATGTTGACGACAGTGAGGAGACTTGAGCTAGAGTTCGTCACGGCCACGCTAGCTGGAGATTCGTCTGTAAAAAACTTGCATTTGTGGTCACAGTGGTGCCTATGATAACCTTCCTATGGTGTAGAAATATACCTAGTTGGACGAATCTTATTGTGGCTAGCTGGTCCAGTGGCTAACGCGACGGTCTGGTGTTTTGAGACTCTCTGACCGCGGGTTCAAATCCCGCCCGTGGTATGGTTTGAACAGAAACCATTCGTGTCCAGGCTGGTAACAACAACAACAACAACAACAATGTTTGTTTACATAACTCTTGAACCTTCTACCATCTCATTCTCTCTCTCTTGTTTATTCAATTAATCTTGTTTACTCACCTCTCACTCTACATTAAGACTACAGATATTTTAAGGTAAGTAATGAGTGTACATGATTATTATATTATAGTTTAACAATAATATTATTAATAATACTCTTAGTACATATGTATTATTGTAATAATAATAATAATTATAATTTTTTTTTTCAAAAAGTCGGCAGTCTCCCACCGAGGCAGGGTGACCCAAAAAAGAAAGAAAATCCCCAAAAAGAAAATACTTTTATCATCATTCAACACTTTCACCTCACTCACACATAATCACTGCTTTTGCAGAGGTGCTCAGAACCAGCAGTTTAGAAGCATACACGTAGTGACATCATTTGTTTACTCTTGAACATAGTCAAGCAAATGAGCATTTCTCCCTCATTGAGCTCAATTTCAAAGTACTTTTCTTCATGAAAGCAATAAAAATCGTATCTATTTCTGTATTATATCTTCCATTCTATCAAATGAGACCAAAAAAAGAGAATACAACCATAAAAAACCATACAAAAATACCGTTGAGGGGTGGCTAATTGCTGAGAAGTGAACTCCAATATTTATGCTCAAATTTCTTTCATTTTTTGGTGTACGTTAAGAAGCATCTTTCCATCATAAATTGGCCAAGTTTCAGTAAGATAGTCCAACAAACAAATGAGATACAATTCCCTAGATCAAGAGCAAGAGCCCCTCACCAGCGTCAAGGAACCTCCCTTGAGGTCTGCTTGCTTATGGAAATTTTGATCGTGTATGGAAGCAAAAAATCAACCCATCAACTGCCCGTATTTGAAAAAACTCCCACATGGATGCGCTCGCAAGTAGAGGTTCCACTGTACTGGACTGATGAAGCCAGAGTGTGGCAAACGTTTCTTCAATAAAGATTTCCACATGTTGTATAAGTGTCTCAATCTTCAACTTGTCAGTTTTTAAACCATTTATCACATCTGTCAGATAATGCAATGTTATGGGGCTATAGGACCCAACATGTATTTATAAGTAACAGTTACTCTGGAATACCTAATTATATTGAATTGATGGGGACTCAGTTCTAAATGTCATAAGGGCTGATCAACCTTATTACTGAGAGGCAGCTGGGTCAAGCCTTTTTCTCAATATAATAGGTTATCCTATAGACACACACACAATTTAAATAAGTAGTTTATAAAGTTGTATTTCTTTTTGTAAAAGTAAATTAAGGTGTGGTAGAATTGTGGTAACTGGAGAATTGTGCTTGGCAACAGTCTTTTGTTTTGGTGGGAGGAGCTTAGCTAGTCTTTCTCTCTCTCCCTCTCACTGAGGCTCTCTCTCTGTGGCTGACCTTCAACCTGGCAGGATCTCTGGGTCCTTCTTCTATCTTTTGTGGCATTATGTGTGCTCCAGGGGTGAGTTTTTATAATTTAAGTTGTGGTCACCATACCCAGGGTGACTAAAGTGTGTCAAAACACTGGTTAGCCCAGAGATATGTCAAGAAGAGAGAAGGACAAAAGTTGTTGGAATACACCATGTGGAGAACAGCTATGGAGTGTGTAGATCTTTGTTTTGAAAATGTGAGGCTGTAATTGTATATTCTGTACATATCTATTGAGAATACAGTTATATTTTTATAGTAGTAGTTTACATAACCTGTGAAGAGGGCTGGTGAAAGGATATCAGAGACACTCAGGATGATCAGCCATAATGTAAGTATTACCCCTAGACAGATAAGACCATTAAGTAAAAAGCTACCCCACACTAGAACATGTAGTGAGAACCTTACTATCAAAGTAATAAGGGACAACCAACGTAACATGTAACATCATGGGATCTTGATACAATTGTGATGAATGGTTTGAAAAACCGACAAGTTGAAGATTGAGACACTTATGCAGAGTATGGGAATCTTTATTCAGGAAACGTTTCGCCACACAGTGGCTTCATCAGTCCAATACAAAGAGGAAGGCGTAAGGAGAGGAGAATGAGGTAATCAGTCCCTCAACCTGAGTTGATGTGTTCAGTCCATCAATCTTGTAGAATGTACAGCATAGGGCCGTAGATTACCTCATTCTCCTCTCCTTACGCCTTCCTCTTTGTATTGGACTGATGAAGCCACTGTGTGGCGAAATGTTTCCTGAATAAAGATTCCCATATGCTGCATAAGTGTCTCAATCTTCAACTTGTCGGTTTTTCAAACCATTCATCACAACTGTCAGACACTGCAGCACCATGGGATCTTGTTACAAAGAATTCTTCAACACTTGTTCAACCTTTGGACGAAGACCTACTTCGACTAGTGGATGGTACCACTATGACCCCGCCTCCACCTGCTTCACCTCACCTCACTACAGTATATAAGCCATGTCTACGGCCCTATGCTGTACATTCTACAAGATTGATGGACTGAACACATCGACTCCAGGTTGAGGGACTGATTACCTCATTCTCCTCTCCTTACACCTTCCTCTTTGTATTGGACTGATGAAGCCACTGTGTGGCGAAACGTTTCCTGAATAAAGATTCCCATATGCTGCATAAGTGTCTCAATCTTCATCTTGATACAAGGAAATCTTCAACACTTGTCCTACCTTTGTACAAAGACTTACCTACACTAGTGGATAGTCCCACTGTGATTCCCCCGCCTCCTGCTTTGACTCACCTGTCTACAGTATATAAGCCACTTCTCCACCTTTATGCTGTGCTTCCTACAAGACTGATGGGCTGAACACATCGATTCCAAGCTGAGGGACTGATTACCTCAAACTCCTCCTCTCCTTACACCTTTCTGCTTTGTACTGGACTGACGAAACCACTGCATGGTGAAACGTTTCTTCAGTAAAGAATCCCATATGTTGCGTAAGTGTCTCAGTCTTCGACACTCATTTTATGTGCGAGGAGTGTACAACACCATTGTGCATGACTCCATGTTTCAAAGACTTCCACAGACTGCAACAGCTCTAGGAACTTGTCCAGTGAATATCATGGTGTAAATATTATGCAGAGAATTTGAATACGATAAATACTATACAAAAATACACCTCAAAGTCGGCGATTTAATCCAAAAAAACGGTCAGAGTTTTTTTTTCTCATTATGCACAGATTGCGGCAGGATTTTTTTTATGTGGTGCATACTGACCACACAGACCCATTCTCTCACATGTGGGCCTACCAGCTTTCTCCTGCTTGATTTGAAGCCGCTAGAATTATTGAGTATATATACGTCCGAAACACTGGCTCATAAGACGTATATATACGACAAAAACAGTGAAAGGGTTAATTCTTTCCAGAGAGTCTGACGAAAACTAAAGCAATATTTCCCATAAGAAAAAATGTAAATCCAATTAATCCATTCCAGACACCCAAAAATTTTTTAAATTCTTGTTTGTTATTTATTATCTTTTTATTTTCTTTTGGAGGTTGCATGTGTAGAAGTACAGTGGAACCTCAGTTTTCAATTTTAATTCTTTCCAGAGAGTCTGACGAAAACCAAATTCAACGAAAATTAAAGCAACATTTCCCATAAGAAATAATGTAAATCCAATTAATCCGTTCCAGACACCCAAAAATATTAAGAAAAAATACATTTTATAGAGAATAACTATAGTGTTGCAGCTCAGGAGTGGTTAGCTCTTCCCTGTGATCGTCCACCAACTCTTCGACATCCTGGCCACTCACATCCAACCCCTTGGACTTCCCCAAAGCCACAACAGATTCCACAATAGGCATAGGGTTGTCAAGTTTACACTAACTTACATTAAGTTAGTAATAGAACTAGGCATTAAAAACACAATAAAAAGTAAAATACATACACAGTATATTCATTACTTACCTTAAAATATTTGTAGTACTAATGTAGGGAGAGAGGTGAGTAGTGCTTATTTGTAGGAAGTCAGGTGTAGGTAGCCAGTAGATGTATGTATGTAGTCCACCTGGGCTACATAGCTACATGATATTTAACGCAGCCCAGAGCCATATTATTACCATCGATATACTATGTTCACTGAGTTTAATTGTTTCTAACAAATACCTTTAGATGCCATCATAAACAAAGGGTTAAGTAATGAATAATTTATGCCAAGAATTGTAAACAAAAGTGTTATGTATTAACCCTTTCAGGGTCCAAGGCCCAAATCTGGAGTCACGCACCAGTGTCCAAGAATTTAAAAAAAAAAAAATTTATTTTTTCTTATGAAATCGTAGAGAATCTTTTTGTGAAGGTAATAAAACAAAAAGTACGAAATTTGGTGGAAAACTGACGAAATTATGCTCTCGCGAATTTTGATGTGTCAGCGATATTTACGAATCGGCGATTTTGCCGAATTTGACTCCCATTTTAGGCCAATTACATTATTCCAATCAACCAAATTCTTAGCTATTTCACTAGTATTACTTCTATTCTATCGATTGAGCACAAGAAATCGCCAAGTCAACTGTTTCAACTACAAAATAAAGTGATCGGAAATTGTTAATTTGGCCAATTTAACCCTTTGACTGTTTCCGACGTATAAATACGTCTTACGAGCCAATGTTTCTGACGTATTTATACGCATAAATTCTAGCAGCTTCAAATCAAGCAGGAGAAAGCTGGTAGGCCCACATGTGAGAGAATGGGTCTCCATGGTCAGTGTGCACCATATAAAAAAAATCGGGGAGCCAGTGGTGCATTGTGGGAATGCCATTTCAGTTGTCCTTTTTCAGCATGTCTAGGGGTAAGAAATATGTGATTCCCCAGCAAATCTGGGACTCTTCTCTTCCCAAGTGATGCTCTAACACAGATGGAAGTGTCAGTGAAGATCAATTTCATGATTTGGAGGAGTTTGAGACCAAAAGCAATGGAGGAGGAGGAGGGGGAGGAGGGGAGGAAGAGGAGGAGGAGGAGGAGGAGGAGGAGGAGGGAAGGAAGAGGAGGAGGAGGAGGAGGAGGGAAGGAAGAGGAGGAGGAGGAGGAGGAGGAGGGAAGGAAGAGGAGGAGGAGGAGGAGGAAGAAGAAGATGTAATAATATTGTTCCCTTGAAGCAAGAAAAAAAAAGTCCACCCCATGACAGTGACAAGATAAGGGGAGATAACATCTGATAAGAGCTGACTTTGATGAGCCTAAAGGAGGGAAATATTACATGACCATCACCCTCCCTTTGTTTTTGCTGGTACACAAACATTTCTGTCTGTCTATTTGTCTGTCTGTCAAGCTCCCTGTCTGACCATCTAGCTCTCTGTCTCAGAGAGAGCCACAAGACTGTGTCATCACGTTTACTCACATCTTCAAGCAGAGTATAGCACTTTGTCTGGATTTCTTGGGTTATCCTAGGTAATTTACACTATGTATACTTGTATTTATGTGTACCTGTGAGACAGAGATAGGCAGACAGATAGAAAGAGAGACAGATTGAAAGATATAGAATGAGGGAGAAAGATAATTAGATAGAATGGAGGAGGGGAAGCAGCATCCGACCCCATTGTTTTGACAGGCGGTAGGGGGAGTGACTAATGAGACAATATGTCACTTTGACAGCTGCCGACTTCTGACTCAAAACAATTATAAGCCACACACTCCCACACAAGACAAGGAGGAGGAGAAGGAGGAGGAGGAGAAGGAGGAGGAGAAGGAGGAGGAGAAGGAGAAGGAGAAGGAGAAGGAGGAGGAGGAGGAGGAGGAGGAGGAGGAGGAGAAGGAGGAGGAGGAGGAGAAGGAGGAGAAGGAGAAGGAGAAGGAGAAGGAGAAGGAGGAGAAGGAGGAGGAGAAGAAGGAGGAGGAGAAGGAGGAGGAGGAGAAGAAGGAGGAGAAGGAGGAGGAGGAGAAGGAGGAGAAGGAGAAGGAGGAGGAGGAGAAGGAGGAGGAGAAGGAGGAGGAGGAGGAGAAGGAGGAGGAGGAGGATGATTGTTTGTTTGTTTTTGTAAACAAGTTTTGTAAACAATATATTGATAATTATGTTTGTGTGCTTATTGTGTTGTATACAACGAGTGTATATATATACATTGCACCTTACTTTGGTCTCATAGGCCACATAAGTTATGTGAAAAATAAAATAGTGAAAAAAACAAAAAACCTTCAATTACAAGTAAACTAAAGTTTACCGGGTGAGCGGCAGTCGCCGCTGTTGCCATACGCGGCTCATTTTCTGCAAACTTCACGGCTCTATATCTCGGTAAGTACCGATGGCAAAAAATTTTTTTTTGGACTAAAACACTCAGAAAAATAATCTTAACATTTTCATAAGAAAAAATAATTTTTTTTTTTTGAATATTTGGCGACATAGAATGACAGTTTCAGAGAGGGGCCTGAAACAGTCAAAGGGTTAACACAAAGTTCAAAATATTCCAATTTCAAAATAGGGTCCAGAATAAACAATGTAGGCATTCCTGGCACTAAACTAACATTTCCTCTGTTCATTAGTTATGTTTTGAGGCTTTACAAATAAATTCCATTTTGATTTTTTATTCACATAATGAATTTTTATTCACACCAAAAAATAGAAGATTTACTGTTATGCAATACTGTAATAATTGTATAAATATCATCACCATATTTGTGAATGTATATTATACCCACCAGCTGACGTGTATTAGACGTGTGAGGTCGTTTGTTTACTCTTGAATATCGGCAAAAATTTAACATTTCCGCTACTTTGAGCTCAGTTTCAAGCCATTTCCAGTGCTAAAACCAATCAAAATCATCTCTATTTCTGTAATATGTCTTCCATTCTATCAAATGAGACCAAAAAATCGCAAATACAACTATAAAAAACATACGAAAAAACACTGCAAAGTTGCTGTTTTAATCGAAAAATCATGATTTAAGTTTTTTTCTCTCATTATACACAGTGTGCTGCAGGATCTGTTTTATGTGGTGCACACATACCACATAAATGTATTCTCTCATATCTAGGCCCAAATGTACCACTCACAGTTTATCAGAGTGAGCTGAGCTCATGGCGTAGATCTACGGTTTGGACCCTGAACGTAAAGCCGTAGATCTACTGGACGGACCCTGAAAGGGTTAAGGGGGGTGACTGGGCCAACACAGATTCATACATGTTTTCTCTGGTGCTGGACCAGAGAAAACGTAATGTTTTCCCTCCACCTGACTACCACCTCTCCATAGTACATAAACATTGCATGTTTATATGCTATATAACATGTTTCTTATATAATTATGAAGAAAATATCATAAATGGATTAATGAAAATGTCTATGTTGATGTAAAATAAGACATTTAATGTGCCCAAGAGTGATTATTATTATGTATTAGTATTATTACTAGGGCATTAAGATTAGAGGGACACTCTTAGTGATTTTTAATGTGTACCTCCACGAAAACCAAGGTGACGAACGAAAACTGGGACAATATTTTGATGAAAAAGTCGTCGAAAACCAGGGCAAATGAAAACCAAGCATCCACTGTAAGTCATGTCTTCAGGAATAGATGTCAATGTAAATTTTTGGCATGCATTACATTCTTTGCCACCTAAGGAAGTCTGAATTTACAGTAATATTCTTTCCTTTTCTTGATAAAGAAATTTCATAATTTTGTTTCATAATTAACCGTTTGACAGCCCCCATTAAGGCTAGTGACATTGCAGACCTGGAGAGTGTACAAAGAACTATCACAAGACATATAAGCACAATAAGGCACCTAAATTACTGGGAACGGTTGAAGGTCCTTGATCTGTATTCCCTTGAACGCAGGTGAGAGAGATACACGATAATATACACTTGGAAGGTCCTGGAGGGATTGGTACCAAACCTGCACATGAAAATTACTCCCTATGAAAGTAAAAGACTCAGCAGGAGATGCAACATTCCCCCAATGAAAAGCAGGGGTGCAACGAGTACACTGAGAGACAACACAATAGGTGTCTGGGGTCCAAGACTGTTCAACTGCCTCCCAGCTTACATAAGGGGGATTACCAATAGACCCCTGGCTGTCTAAGAAGGCACTGGACAGGCACCTAAAGTCAGTACCTGATCAACCGGGCTGTGGTTCGTACGTCAGCTTGCGTGTGGCCAGTAGTAACAGCCTGGTTGATCAGAACCTGATCCACCATGAGGCCTGGTCTCAAACCAAGCCGTAGGGGCATTGACCCCCGAAACCCTCTTCAGGTAAATTCTAGGTTAACTGTCACAACCCCAAACCCTGAGGTGTCTCCTGGTGTCGCAAAATATTTGAAAAAAAAAAAAAAAAATTCTTATGAAATGATAGAGAATCTTTTCTCGATGGTAATGACACCAAAAGTATGAAAATTTGATGGAAAACTTATGGAATTATGCTCTCACAAAATAAGTGACCTCGGCGATATTTACGAATCAGCAATTTCGCCCACTTTAAGCCCTATTTTCGGCTAATTCCTGTGTTCCAGTCGACCACATTCATAGCTATTTCTTTAGAACTCCATTTGTTCTATCGACTGAGTACAAGAAACTGCCCATTTACTGATTTAAACTACCCAATAAAGTGGGCAGAAATTGGCAATTTGGCCAATTTCACACAAATTAAAAAATATGCCAGTTTCAAAATAGGGTCCAGAATGAACAATGCAGACATTCCTGGCTCTAAAATAACATTTTCTTTGTTCATCAGTCATGTCTCCAGGCCCCTCTGATATTACTTTTGCTTTCTATTTTGAATTTTTATTCAAACAAAAAATAGAAGATTTACTGTTATGCTGACTATTGCAATATTGTAATAATTGTATAAATAATGTCAACCCATTCATGACTACATATTAGAATGGCTAGTTGGACATTTACTGGACAGTGACATCATTTGTTTACTCTCGAACATCGGAAAAAATCAAACATTTCCCCTACTTTGAGCTCCATTTCAAGGTCCTTTTCATAGTAAAACCAATCAATATCACCTCTATTTCTATAATATGTTTTCCATTTTATCAAAAGGGACTACGAAAATGAGAATATAACCATAAAAACTATATGAAAATACACCTCAAACTCGGCATTTTAATCCAAAAACACGGTCGGAGTTTTTTTTTTTCATTATGTGCTGCGTGCTGCAGAATTTTTTTTTATACAGTGCACACTGACCACACAGACCCATTCTCTCACATGTGGGCCTACAAGCTTTCTCCTGCTTGATTTGAAGCATGCGTGAGCGTGTTTGATAGGAGTGAATGGAGACAAATGGTTTTTAATACTTGACGTGCTGTTGGAGTGTGAGCAAAGTAACATTTATGAAGGGATTCAGGGAAACCGGCAGGCCGGACTTGAGTCCTGGAGATGGGAAGTACAGTGCCTGCACTCTGAAGGAGGGGTGTTAATGTTGCAGTTTAAAAACTGTAGTGTAAAGCACCCTTCTGGCAAGACAGTGATGGAGTGAATGATGGTGAAAGTTTTTCTTTTTCGGGCCACCCTGCCTTGGTGGGAATCGGCCGGTGTGATAATATGTATACGTCAAACACATCGTCTCGTAAGACGTACATATACGACCAAAACAGTCAAAGGGTTATTAACTAACATCAATAATATATATTTCTGGCTATAAAACATAACAATATACCACTAATATAATTTGACTATACAGTGGAACCTCGGCTTATGAGTGCTCCACCATACGAATTTTTCAGGATGTGAGCAGTTGTTTGGTCGATTTTTTGTTTCTGGATACAAGCAAAAATTCAGGATGCGAGCTTCCCCCTCAAACAACTTTATTTTAGACCTCCAGATCTAACAAAAGAAAAAGTGAATACCAACGATGGCATCAAGTAACAATAAAATTGACCAACGATGTGTTTTTGCATAAAAATATTGGCTCAACCAATGATGAAAAATTTGGGTAAGGACATTCGTCCCAAAAACGTCCGCCTGTCCATCCAGCCTGAGTGTGCCTCAGCTGCCCTGCCTTCAGCTAGTGTGCCACTGTTTACAAGCCACTGCGGACGGTTCCTCGTGTACCTGCGACACATGTGTTATTCGAGTGTTTTTAATGCTTGTAACTGCTAAATAAGCCACATAGGCCCCAAGAAAGCTTCTAGTGCCAACTCTGTGGTAAAAATGGGTGAGGTGCACTATCGAATTGAAAAAAGAGATAATTGCAAAACTCTGTTTAATATTTTTCCAGTAGTCCTTTTCATGAACTAGTCCAAAATCACCCAGTGAGCCTAATCCGGATTTGCCAGATTCATCTAATGCCTGGATTCAAACAGATTCATTGATAACAAGGTATCCTCTGACTGGTTTCATTAATTGATGGGGCTTTATGTGCCCTTATCAAGCACCCAAACTGTAACTACAACAAATAGATACAATACAACAAATAGATACAACAAATAGATACAATACAACTACATGAACCCACATAGACCACAAAATGACACAAGAATACTAAGAATGTAACCCAAATCTTGACAAAATAGAAGATCTAAGGAAGACAGCCCTGCTAATCCAAACACTGCCTCCGCTGCCAGACAATCACTTAACCCCAAGCTCAGGGAAATCAAGCCTTCTCCGCCATAGTCAGCTGTCAGTCAGCCACCTGGCTCAGATAAGATAAGATAAGATTTCGTTCGGATTTTTAACCCCAGAGGGTTAGCCACCCAGGATAACCCAAGAAAGTCAGTGCGTCATCGAGGACTGTCTAACTTATTTCCATTGGGGTCCTTAATCTTGTCCCCCAGGATGCGACCCACACCAGTCGACTAACACCCAGGTACCTATTTGCTGCTAGGTGAACAGGACAACAGGTGTAAGGAAACGTGTCGAAATGTTTCCACCCGCCGGGAATCGAACCCGGGCTCTCCGTGTGTGAAGCGGGAGCTTTAGCCACCAGACCACCGGACTTCATACCTCCAGATGAAGCTAGTCTTGCTGGGGTGGTACACAACATGCAGCTGCACATAACAGTACTGGAGAAGCAACAATGGCATTTGAAACAACAACTTGAGCACCACAAGGAAAAACTTACAGAGGTTGCAAATGAGTACCCCACCCACAGATTGTCAGCCATTATGAAAATGAGTGTGGTGATGATGAACAAACTTATGATTGCAATGGTGTTAATAATTACAAAAATGATGAATCTGATAGTGGTGTTTACAATCACAGTGAAGATGATAAGGGCAGTGAAGACCATCATGATAGTCAAATTGATGAGTGTAATGTGTTGAAAGGTACTGAGTGTGGAGATGACCCGGTTGTCGATAATGGTGTATGTATCACCGGTCATAATGATGAGGGAAGTGGTACATGTGATGACAGTGATGAGTGTAATAAAAGTGGAGAGGTGAGTGCGAGGGATAGTGTCACCTTCCATACGTTCACAGACAAAGAACGCCGTGACCTCTGTAAACAAACACTCCCAAGAGGTCTCCATAGTGGAAGTGCACTTAAACTCAAGGATAAGGATAATACTGATGATATTGATATTGATATTGATTATGTCTGTTTGCTATTTAGTAAGTTTTTTTCATTTTGCTGAGAAATTGAATTCTATCCCTGGACTTTTATAATGGAACCAAACTCGTATAAACTATCTATTTTAAGCTGGAATATTGCGTCACTTAGAAAAAGATTTTCTGACCTTCACCATAAAGTAACTACTGAATCCATTGATATTGTGTGTCTACAAGAGTGCAGAGTCCCTGAAAAATCCCAACCCCCTAAATTGCCATCATTTGTTACATATAACCTCAAATCTACTAACTCTTGTGTTCTATATATTAAAAAATCACTTCCCCATCAACTTCTTGCACATAAGAAAACAGAGGGGCTACAGTATCATGGTATTAGGATTTATATTGGGAACTCTGCTCTCAACATATTTAACTTGTATGCTCCTGCTGATAAGTTTAATTACTTGGAGCTCCCAACCTGTGCTCAGTCTGAACCTACTCTTATTATTTTTGATTATAATGCAAGACACAAAAGCATTGGAAACTCTCAGTTTGGTAATCGTAATGGTAATCAACTGTTGTCACTCTTAAACAGTCATGATAATGTGCAAATTGTAGGTGACCTTGAACCCACACATATCTATGGAGGCATCCTTGATCTGTCCCGGGGCTTCAACATTACTTCTGCCAGCTGTGAGTCTTCCATTGTAACAGATATATCATCAGATCATTTCCCTTGGCTAACCTCCCTAGATATTGGTAATACTATCCTCCCTGGTGGGATATTCAAACGGAAACATTTTAATGTTCCCCCTGATCAGCATGATGACTTTGTTGCACATGTGACTGACTGGTATAATTCCTATGAGTGTACCTCTGTCGAGACTTTTAACAATTACCTTGTGAGCAGTATTCAGAACTTCTTAGAGCCGCCTCTGAAACCTCCTACTACTCTAAATCCAAAAGACTTCCATAATAATCATGTCTTATAAAAACCAGGTTGGATAAGTACATGAGTGGGAGGGGTTGGATTTGTGTGGGACTTGCACATCAGAGCTTATTTCTTGGGTAGCATTGAAAATTGGGTTGGGCAAATGTTTTGTTAGTGGGATGAATTGTAAGGGACCTGCCTAGTATGGGCCAACAGGCCTGCTGCAGTGTTCCTCCTTTCTTATGTTCTTATTACAATGATTCTAAGCTTCGAACATTGAAACGTACTGCTCGAAGACTAGGTCTTGCCTACAGAAACCATCGTACCCCTGAAATGCTGAGCCTCTTCAAACTGCCCTTGCTGCTGCCAGAGAGCGTATGACAGAGCTGCAGCAAACAGACTGGGAATAATTTGTCAATGGTCTCAATGCTCACACCCCACTTAGCCAGGCATGGAGGGACATAAATAGAATTAAGGGTAACAGAACTGGAAAGATTGTGCACCCTCATCCCTTACATAGGAATAAGACAGGTAAACATGCACCAACAGGGAATACAGTCACAGAAACCCAAGGCAAATGGAAACCAAGCCTGTGCACATACTATGCACTTGGTATCTGCAGACATGGGAAATCTGGAAAAACAGATGGGACGTGCAACTATGACCACCCTAGAAAATGCCGTGCCCATATGACAACAGGAAAATGCAAACTCCCTTCCTGTAAGATTTTTCACCCTGAAATGTGTACCTCTTCAGTACAGGAAAGACTGTGCTATAACTTAAATTGCCAGGCACACCATCTAAAGGGGACAAAAAGATACAAAACATCCAGGCCATGGGAAAACCTGGGTAGCCACAGCCACTCAAGAGGGAGAGGTTTTTTAGTGCCAGGAAGGAAAAAAACTGGCAGGAAATGGCAGAAATTGTACACCAAATCCAGTCATTCCTGGAGTGGAACCACAGTCGATGGCCTCCACTCCATACCAACAGATACAGTCACCAGTCCGATGACATTCTTCTTTGCAAATATACAGAGTCTAAAGCCAGCAATAAACAACAAAATACCTTTCATCCGTGGACTGCTTGCAGAGGCAAAGGCAATGTTCACGGCTTTCACTGAGACCCACATAAAGGATCACTTAGACAACGAAATATGGATCCCAGGTTACAACCTATACAGATGTGACAGAGTGAACAGGCAAAAGGGGGGGGGGGGGGGGGGTTGGCCTGTACATTGCAGAGTCACTTGTTTGCACAGAACTGCTTAATGCCTCAAATGATGTAGTGGAAGTTTTAGCAGTAAAGGTCAAGAACCAAAACCTAGTCATTGTGGTAGTCTACAAGCCTCCGGATGCAACATCCCAGCAATTCCAGGAACAGCTGTTAAAAATTGACCACTGTCTGGAAAATCTTCCAGCTCCTGCACCCAACATCTTGCTCCTGGGGGATTTCAACTTAAGGCACCTAAAATGGAGGAATATAGCAAATAATATTGTTGCAGTAATAACACGTGATGAAAACTCACACTCACACGAGCTTTTAAATCTCTGCACAAAATTCAATTTAAACCAGCAAATAATAGAGCCTACTAGAATGGAGAATACACTAGACCTCATCTTCATTAACAATGATGATCTGATAAGAAATGTCACCATATCAAAAACAATATACTCAGATCACAACATAATTGAGGTTCAGACATGTATGCGCAGAGCCCCAGACCGACAAAATGAGATTAGTCACGAGGGAGCATTCACCAAATTCAACTTCAATAACAAAAACATGAAATGGGACCAAGTAAACCAAGTCCTAACCAATATAAGCTGGGAAGATATACTAAGCAACACAGACCCCAACTTATGCCTAGAACAGATTAACTTGGTGGCACTCGATGTATGCACAAGACTTATTCCTCTAAGAAAAAGGAGGAGTAGATGTAAAATAGAAAGAGACAGGCGCTCTCTTTACAGGCGATGGAAAAGAATAACAGAGCGGCTAAAAGAGGTCAATCTATCTGAAATGCGTAGGGAGACACTGGTCAGAGAAATAGCAAACATCGAACTTAAGCTAAAGGAATCTTATAGGAGTCAGGAATAGCGGGAAGAACTAAAAGCCATAAATGAAATCAAAAGAAACCCAAAGTATTTCTTCTCCTATGCCAAATCAAAGTCGAGAACAACGTCCAGTATTGGGCCCTTACTTAAACAAGATGGGTCCTACACAAATGACAGCAAGGAAATGAGTGAGCTACTCAAGTCCCAATATGACTCAGTTTTTAGCAAGCCACTAACCAGACTGAGAGTCGAAGATCAAAATGAATTTTTTATGAGAGAGCCACAGAATTTGGTTAACACAAGCCTATCTGATGTTATCCTGACGCCAAATGACTTCGAACAGGCGATAAATGACATGCCCATGCACTCTGCCCCAGGGCCAGACTCATGGAACTCCGTGTTCATCAAGAACTGCAAGAAGCCCCTATCATGAGCCTTTACCATCCTATGGAGAGGGAGCATGGACACGGGGGTCGTCCCACAGTTACTAAAAACAACAGACATAGCCCCACTCCACAAAGGGGGCAGTAAAGCAACAGCAAAGAACTACAGACCGATAGCACTAACATCCCATATCATAAAAATCTTTGAAAGAGTCCTAAGAAGCAAGATCACCACCCATCTAGAAACCTATCAGTTACACAACCCAGGGCAACATGGGTTTAGAACAGGTCGCTCCTGTCTGTCTCAACTATTGGACCACTACGACAAGGTCCTAGATGCACTAGAAGACAAAAAGAATGCAGATGTAATATATATAGACTTTGCAAAAGCCTTCGACAAGTGTGACCATGGCGTAATAGCACACAAAATGCGTGCTAAAGGAATAAGAGGAAAAGTCGGTCGATGGATCTATAATTTCCTCACTAACAGAACACAGAGTAGTAGTAGTCAACAGAGTAAAGTCCGAGGCAGGCACGGTGAAAAGCTCTGTTCCATAAGGCACAGTACTCGCTCCCATCTTGTTCCTCATCCTCATATCTGACATAGACAAGGATGTCAGCCACAGCACCGTGTCTTCCTTTGCAGATGACACCCGAATCTGCATGACAGTGTCTTCCATTGCAGACACTGCAAAGCTCCAGGCGGACATCAACCAAATCTTTCAGTGGGCTGCAGAAAACAATATGAAGTTCAACGATGAGAAATTTCAATTACTCAGATATGGTAAACACGAGGAAATTAAATCTTCATCAGAGTACAAAACAAATTCTGGCCACAAAATAGAGCGAAACACCAACGTCAAAGACCTGGGAGTGATCATGTCGGAGGATCTCACCTTCAAGGACCATAACATTGTATCAATCGCATCTGCTAGAAAAATGACAGGATGGATAATTAGAACCTTCAAAACGAGGGATGCCAAGCCCATGATGACACTCTTCAGGTCACTTGTTCTATCTAGGCTGGAATATTGCTGCACACCAACAGCACCTTTCAGGGCAGGTGAAATTGCTGAACTAGAAAATGTACAGAGAACCTTCATGGCGCGCATAACGGAGATAAAACACCTCAATTACTGGGAGCGCTTGAGGTTCCTGAACCTGTATTCCCTGGAACGCAGGTGGGAGAGATACATGATTATATACACCTGGAAAATCCTAGAGGGACTAGTACCGAACTTGCACACGAAAATCACTCACTACAAAAGCAAAAGACTTGGTAGACGATGCAACATCCCCCCAATGAAAAGCAGGGGTGTCACTAGCACGTTAAGAGACCATACAATAAGTGTCAGGGGCCCGAGACTGTTCAACTGCCTCCCAGCATACATAAGGGGGATTACCAACAGACCCCTGGCAGTCTTCAAGCTGGAACTGGACAAGCACCTAAAGTCGGTTCCTGATCAGCCGGGCTGTGGCTCGTACGTTGGTTTGCGTGCAGCCAGCAGTAACAGGCTCTGATCCACCAGGAGGCCTGGTCACAGACCGGGCCGCGGGGGCGTTGACCCCCGGAACTCTCTCCAGGTAAACTCCTGGTAAACATAGGGCGAATGAGTTAGTCAGTGCTTGGGCTGCTACATCTAGCTATGACAATCTTCCCAGTACCACACAGGTGAAATTAGTGGACAAATATGATGCAAGGGAGAGACTTGTTTGCTTTATGCTCAGCAAGGCAGATGACTGCAACAGTCCTTTCACTAATTATGAACTTGATGCAGCACTAACTAAGGGCAACTCCACGTCGCCTGGTGAGGATGGTGTTACTTACAACATACTCAGATTGCTGTGTCGATGTTATGGGGCTATAGGACCCAACATGTATTTATAAGTAACAGTTACTATAATAATACCTAATTATATTGAATTGATGGGGACTTTGCTCTAAATGTCAGAAAGACTGATCAACCTTATGACTGAGAGGCAGCTGGGTCAAACCTATTTTTCTCAATATAATAGGTTATACTATAGACACATAAACACACAATTTAAATAAGTAGTTTATAAAGTTGTATTTCTTTTTGTAAACGTAAAATTAAGAGGTGGTAGAATTGTGGTAACTGGAGAATTGTGCTTGGCAACAGTCTTTTGTTTTGGTGGGAGGAGCTTAGCCAGGCTCTCTCTCTCTCTCCCTCTCACTGACTCTCTCTCTCTGTGTCTGACCTTCAACCTGGCAGGATCTCTGGGTCCTTCTCCTATCTTTTGGGGCATCATGTGTGCTCCAGGGGTGAGTTTTTATAATTTAAGTTTTGGCCATCATACCCAGGGTGACTAAAGTGTGTCAAAACACTGGTTAGCCCAGAGTTATGTCAGGAAGAGTGAAGGACAAGAGTTGTTGCAACACACCATGTGGAGCACAGGCATGGAGTGTGTAGATTTTGTTTTGAAAATGGAGGCTGTGATTGTATATTCTGTACATATCTATTGAGAATACAGTTATATTTTTATAGTAGTAGTTTACATAACCTGTGAAGAGGGCTGGTAAAAGGGTATCAGAGACACTCAAGATGATCAGCCATGATGTAAGTATTACCCCTAGACAAATAAGGCCATTAAGTAAAAGCTACCCCACACTAGAACATGTAGTGAGACCCTTACCATCAAAGTAATAAGACATACTTACGTAACATGGGAGCTTGACCGGGAGAGTTATTAGACTGCTAAAATAACTCAAAACATTCTTGAACTATATGTGCTGGTATGGGGTAATAACAGTTGCATGTTTCTGGTAGAAGATTTACCAAGGTGGGTCAGTGGAAGTGTTGTTTTCATATATTAGTTTATAGTTTATAGGGGGCCCGGTGGCCTGGTGGCTACAGCTCCCGCTTCACACACGGAGGGCCCGGGTTCGATTCCCGGTGGGTGGAAACATTTCGACACGTTTCCTTACACCTGTTGTCCTGTTCACCTAGCAGCAAATAGGTACCTGGGTGTTAGTCGACTGGTGTGGGTCGCATCCTGGGGGACAAGATTAAGGACCCCAATGGAAATAAGTTAGACAGTCCTCGATGACGCACTGACTTTCTTGGGTTATCCTGGGTGGCTAACCCTCCGGGGTTAAAAATCTGAACGAAATCTTATCTTATCTTATCTTATCTCCTAAGGTGGGGGAAAGGGAGTAACACATTTTTGTTGTGGTTATGGTAAGTGCTATGTGCATAGTTTACATTCAATTTGTGTTATTTTATGTGCCTGTGGGAAAACTTTGTCCACTGATACTGTAAGAGGGAAGCAAGTGTTTAAAGATAAAACTATGTCAGAAGATGAGTCTTCAGATTTTTTAGGCTTCAGGGAAGAAGGTAATAATTCATCAGTAAACATGCCTGTTAATAGGGAAGATGAGGAATCACCTACTCCAGGTGATATGGAAATGGAGAGAATGAGACTGAAATTAGCTGTACTAGAGGCTGAAATGAAATTAATGAAAGCTAAGGAGAAAGAACGTCAAAGGTTAGGAGGTTCAGAACAAGAGCCTGAGCAGTACTTTAACATAACTAAAGCTGCAAATTTTGTCCCTAAGTTTACAGAGAGTGACCCAGATAGGTATTTTTCTTTTTTTGAGAAGACTGCTTTGGAGCAAGGATGGCCCAAACAGAAGTGGGCTACCCTAGTTCGCACACAACTTGTAGGTAAAGGATTCCAAAGAGTAGAGACTCTGGAGGGGCAAGATTTTTCTGATTATGATAAGATTAAAGAGGAAGTATTGCTTGCCTACCAAATGATACCTGAGAAATATAGACAAAAGTTCAGAAATAAAAAATTTCGGGATGGGCAGACCTTAACTGAGTTTGGGAATGAGAAACTGTTCCTTTTTAAGAAATGGGTTTGTTCTAAAGGAGTTAATAAAGACTATAACAAATTAGTAGATCTAATGGTTCATGAGGAATTGTACAATACAATCCCTGTTGACCTCAGAGAATATTTGGAGGACAAAAACCCAGATAATCTTTCAGAAGCACTGGATCTAGGTGACCGATTCTTGGCTCGCAGGGAATTGGTAAGTAAAAACAGTCATGCTCCTGAAAATTTCCCCACTCATTCTAAATCTTATCCCAAGTCCTATGGTCATAAAGGTAAGTGGGACAAGAATTTTCAGGGACAAATGAAGGCTGAGGCACCCTCTAAAATAGAAAGAAAAGGTAAGTCAGCTGGAGCTCAAAGTTTACCTAGACAATCAGATAATTTTTCAGGTCCTCGAGTAAACAGTACCAGTCCTACACCAAATGGTAAAAATACCTTTAAGAGTTATGCCTGTTACTACTGTAACAAAACTGGACACACACAAAAGTTTTGCTGGTCAAGGCAGCGAGATCAGGAAAGGGAGGAACCACCCCAGAGGACTCTAACTGTAGACACACATCCAGTTGCCTGTATTTCAAAGCAAGGTGAGGAGGTACCCTTAGGTCTAGACCCCAGGATGCAGGTATTTTCTAGTAAGTCCACAGTTGCTTTGCATAAGGATGTGGGTAGGGTTGAGAATATAGTGTCCTTGAGAGATGGATGTAGCACCTACTCCTTGCTACGTGCTGGAGTGTTGCCAATGTCTAAGGATACCTATACTGGAGTAGATGTATTATTGAAGGGTATTACAGGTTCAACCATAAGGACACCAGTACACAAATTATGGGTAGAATCTGCATACCAAGTTGGCTATCTCCCTGTAGGTATCTCATATGAAATTCCCTTCGAAGGGGTCGACCTCTTATTAGGGAATAATGTGATGGGCTTGTTAGACAGTGAAGAACCACTAGTATGGGGGCAACCAGGCCCCAAAGTTTGGGAGAAGAAGGCTAGGGAGACCCTGCCAGACCTTTTCCCTGTTGGTGCCATCACAAGAAGTATGTCTCGTGACCAGGATACCAAGGGTAATCCTTATATTTCTCATGAGGATGGTGAGGACTTAGGTTTGGAAACTCTATTTTCTGAGGTTGAACTGCAGTCAACTAAAGAAAAGGATACCACAACCCGAGTTGAGCCTAATCAGTGCAGAGATCAAGGAAGTAGTGTGAGGGAGATTGGGCCTACTATGATGCAGTTAATTGCTGCACAGGGGTGTGATGACACACTTAAGTCGATCAGAGCCTCAGTGTTATGGGGCTATAGGACCCAACATGTATTTATAAGTAACAGTTACTATAATAATACCTAATTATATTGAATTGATGGGGACTTTGCTCTAAATGTCAGAAGGACTGATCAACCTTATGACTGAGAGGCAGCTGGGTCAAACCTATTTTTCTCAATATAATAGGTTATACTATAGACACATAAACACACAATTTAAATAAGTAGTTTATAAAGTTGTATTTCTTTTTGTAAAAGTAAAATTAAGAGGTGGTAGAATTGTGGTAACTGGAGAATTGTGCTTGGCAACAGTCTTTTGTTTTGGTGGGAGGAGCTTAGCCAGGCTCTCTCTCTCTCTCCCTCTCACTGACTCTCTCTCTCTGTGGCTGACCTTCAACCTGGCAGGATCTCTGGGTCCTTCTCCTATCTTTTGGGGCATCATGTGTGCTCCAGGGGTGAGTTTTTATAATTTAAGTTTTGGCCACCATACCCAGGGTGACTAAAGTGTGTCAAAACACTGGTTAGCCCAGAGTTATGTCAGGAAGAGTGAAGGACAAGAGTTGTTGCAACACACCATGTGGAGCACAGGCATGGAGTGTGTAGATTTTGTTTTGAAAATGGAGGCTGTGATTGTATATTCTGTACATATCTATTGAGAATACAGTTATATTTTTATAGTAGTAGTTTACATAACCTGTGAAGAGGGCTGGTGAAAGGGTATCAGAGACACTCAAGATGATCAGTCATGATGTAAGTATTACCCCTAGACAAATAAGGCCATTAAGTAAAAGCTACCCCACACTAGAACATGTAGTGAGACCCTTACCATCAAAGTAATAAGACATACTTACCTAACAGTCGAGTACCAGGTAATCCTTTACTTGAATTATATAACATGAGCTATGTCACTAGGGAGCTCCATAAATCATAGACCAACAGCCTCATTATTCCCATTCCAAAGCCCAATCAACAAAACTCATTTCGCCCAATATCCCTTACTAGCTGCTTGTGTAAAACATTCGAAAGGATGATTCTTAATCGTCTTATGCACAGAATTAAGGAATTCTTGTCTCCCTGGTTGCATGGCTTCATGCATGGAGGGATTGTGCATCATTGCATTACCACCTTTCTCACTCTGCACACTGACAGCTCATACACTACCTTCCTTGACCTTAAATCCACTTTTGACGTAGCCAACTGACATTTAATCATTAGTGAACTTGCCAGAATGGATGTTGGAGGATGGCTTCTCCGCTGGATTAAAGGTTACCTGTCCAACAGAAAGTCGTCTGTGTTGTTCCAGGGACATAGAAGTGTAACTAAAGATTTTGAATTAGGAACCCCACAGGGAGGTGTGCTTAGTCCCACCCTTTTCAATATTCTGATTAATGCCTTACTTAATGCTATGCCCAGCCAGCCCCAACATTATATGGTTAGTTTTGCTGATGATATAATGATTCACACCACCGGATTCTCCAAAACCCAAAACAGGTTTTCATCCCAGGTATGGAGCGAATGTTAAAATTGTGAAAATGATGTATCTTGCTTATATTAGATCATTGGTTGATTATGCGGCACCACTACTTGCACTCGTGTCTGACTGGAAGCTTGGAGGGCTGGAAAAACTGCAAAACGAAGCAATGAGGATCATCCTAGGATGCCCTCATAATGCCAAAATTTTAAATATGCGGAAAGAACTTAATATTCCAAGCATTAGAGATCGTGTTACTGAAAGAAATATCCTTATTGGGGTCAATATGCTTAGGTTAGCCCATTCAAACCCCTGCACAGAAGCCCTCCAAACTTTCCTCAGCACTGGTGAACATCCTTCCAGATGGATAAAAAAAAACAGGAACCGGCCTCCGCATGAACCAGTTACATGATCTATGTCAAGTTAGGCAACAGAGACACTTCCCTGCTCCATGGGATATTACCCCATTCCAAACTACCATTCCTCCATTTCCCCCAAAAATTCTTCTTAAATCACAACCAGAGCTTCATCTTGAAGCCAAACATGATGCCTTAAGCTGTATTGATACCTTAGTCACACAGAACACTCTTTCACAAATTATTTACGTTGATGGTTCTGTTCACCAGTCCACTGGTGCAGCTGGTAGTGCTGCTGTCATACAGAGTGATGGCTCCCATAAAGAAATTGGAGCACGCATCAATAACTGGACCTCTACCCTTCAAACAGAACTGTTTGCCATACTCCTTGCACTCAAATGCGTCCATGTATCTAAGGTTGACACTTTAATTGTAACTGATTCTCTGTCATCCATAAATGATCTCAACTCATTAAGTATAAATTGTGGTATGCTTGTGTCAGAAGCCAGACATAGGTATGGTAAGATTGTGGACAGTGGAGTCAGAGTGCACATGCTGTGGATTCCATCTCACATTGGTCTTCAGATGCATGATAGAACTGATAAATTGGCTAAGCTGTATGCTTTCAAAGAGGGGGTAGATTGCAATCTTGGGTTGTCAGTTAGCAGTTTGAGAACAATAATACGAAAAGAACTTCAATTGAACTTTATTGACTTAAGACTTAGGGAGATTGACACAAGTCAGTCCATCTATCATCATTCCATCATGCAGGAGGAGCCACATGTCTATAGTGCATCCAACAAGATAAGCAGACTCTTGGATGTCACTACCGCCCGGCTCCGGCTGGGTTACAAGTATCTATGGCAGGTTAAATCACCACCACCAGATGTAGACCAAACGAAATGTAACTTTGCCAGATGGACTATTGCCACACCTTGCATCATTATGTACTGGAGTGTGACCAAATTAATGAATTTAGAGACAACTCACTCAGAAATGTTCAAGAAATGGCAAAGTATTTTATCCACAGCGGATTATTACAGACCATTCTGGAGAAATACCCTGACTTTGCTAGCTGTAAATAATGCATTACCATGTGTACGTGTGTGTGTGTGTGTGTGTGTGTGTGTGTGTGTGTGTGTGTGTACTCACCTAGTTGTACTCACCTAGTTGAGGTTGCAGGAGTTGAGTCCAAGCTCCTGGCCCCGCCTCTTCACTGGTCGCTACTAGGTCACTCTCCCTGAACCATGAGCTTTATCGTACCTCTGCTTAAAGCTATGTATGGATCCTGCCTCCACTACATCGCTTCCCAAACTATTCCACTTCCTGACTACTCTGTGGCTGAAGAAACACTTCCTAACATCCCTTTGATTCATCTGTGTCTTCAGCTTCCACCTGTGTCCCCGTGTTGCTGTGTCCAGTCTCTGGAACATCCTGTCTTTGTCCACCTTGTCAATTCCTCTCAGTATTTTGTAAGTCGTTATCATGTCCCCCCTATCTCTCCTGTCCTCCAGTGTCGTCAGGTTGATTTCCCTTAACCTCTCCTCATAGGACATACCTCTTAACTCTGGGACTAGTCTTGCTGCAAACCTTTGCACTTTCTCTAGTTTCTTTACATGCTTGGCTAGGTGTGGGTTCCAAACTGGTGCCGCATACTCCAAAATGGGCCTAACGTACACGGTGTACAGGGTCCTGAACGATTCCTTATTAAGATGTCGGAATGCTGTTCTGAGGTTTGCCAGGCGCCCATATGCTGCGGCAGTTATTTGGTTGATGTGCGCTTCAGGAGATGTGCCTGGTGTTATACTCACCCCAAGATCTTTTTCCTTGAGTGATGTTTGTAGTCTCTGGCCCCCTAGACTGTACTCTGTCTGCAGTCTCCTTTGCCCTTCTCCAATCCTCATGACTTTGCACTTGGTGGGATTGAACTCCAGGAGCCAGTTGCTGGACCAGGTCTGCAGCCTGTCCAGATCCCTTTGTATTTCTGCCTGGTCTTCGATCGAATGAACTCTTCTCATCAACTTCACGTCATCTGCAAACAGGGACACGTCGGAGTTTATTCCTTCTGTCATGTCGTTCACAAATACCAGAAACAGCACTGGTCCTAGGACTGACCCCTGTGGGATCCCGCTGGTCACAGGTGCCCACTCTAACACCTCGCCACGTACCATTACTCGCTGCTGTCTTCCTGACAAGTATTCCCTGATCCATTGCAGTGCCTTCCCTGTTATCCCTACTTGGTCCTCCAGTTTTTACACTAATCTCTTGTGTGGTACTGTGTCAAACACCTTCTTGCAGTCCAAGAAAATGCAATCCACCCACCCCTCTCTCTCTTGTCTTACTGCTGTTACCATGTCATAGAACTCCAGTAGGTTTGTGACACAGGGTTTCCCGTCTCTGAAACCATGTTGGCTGCTGGTGATGAGATCATTCCTTTCTAGATGTTCCACCATTCTTCTCCTGACAATCTTTTCCATAATTTTGCATGCTATACATGTCAATGACACTGTTCTGTAGTTTAGTGCTTCATGTCTGTCTCCTTTTTTAAAGATTGGGACCACATTTGCTGTCTTCCATGCCTCAGGCAATCTTCCTGTTTCGATAGATGTATTGAATATTGTTGTTAGGGGTACACATAGCACCTCTGCTCCCTCTCTCAGGACCCATGGAGAGATGTTATCTGGCCCCATTGCCTTTGAGGTATCTAGCTCACTCAGAAGCCTCTTCACTTCTTCCTCGGTTGTGTGTACTGTGTCCAGCACATGGTGGTGTACCCCACCTCTCCGTCTTTCTGGAGCCCCTTCTGTCTCCTCTGTGAACACTTCTTTGAATCTCTTGTTGAGTTCCTCACATACTTCACAGTCATTTCTTGTTGTCTCTCCTTCTTCCTTCCTTAGTCTGATTACCTGGTCCTTGACGGTTGTTTTCTTCCTGATGTGGCTGTATAACAGCTTCGGGTCAGATTTAGCTTTTGCTGCTATGTCGTTTTCATATTGACTTTGGGCCTCCCTTCTTATCTGTGCATATTCGTTTCTGGCTCTACGACTGCTCTCCTTATTCTCCTGGGTCCTTTGCCTTCTATATTTCTTCCATTCCCTAGCACACTTGGTCTTTGCCTCCTTGCATCTTTGGGTGAACCATGGGCTCATCCTGGCTTTTCCATTATTCCTGTTACCCTTGGGTACAAACCTCTCCTCAGCCTCCTTGCACATTGTTGCTACATATTCCATCATCTCATTAACTTGCTTCCCTGCCAGTTCTCTGTCCCACTGAACCTCATTCAGGAAGTTCCTCATTCCTGTGTAGTCCCCTTTCCTGTAGTTTGGTTTCATTTGTCCTGGCCTTCCTGCCTCCCCCTCTACTTACTTGTAGCTCTACTGTGTATTCGAAGCTCAAAACCACATGATCGCTGGCCCCAAGGGGTCTTTCATATGTGATGTCCTCAATATCTGCACTACTCAAGGTGAATACTAAGTCCAGTCTTGCTGGTTCATCCTCTCCTCTCTCTCTTGTAGTGTCCCTTACGTGTTGGTACATGAAGTTTTCCAGTACCACCTCCATCATCTTAGCCCTCCATGTATCTTGGCCCCCATGTGGCTCCAAGTTCTCCCATTCGATCTCCTTGTGGTTAAAGTCGCCCATGATCAGGAGCTTTGCCCTGCATGCATGAGCTCTTCTGGCCACTGCAGCCAGTGTGTCAACCATCGCTCTATTGCTCTCGTCATACTCTTGCCTTGGCCTCCTGCTGTTCTGTGGTGGGTTATACATCACTGCAATTATCACCTTGGGTCCACCAGAGTGAAGCGTTCCCGCTATGTAATCACTTTCTTCTCCGCTGTCTCCTCTCTCCAGCTCATCAAAATTCCATCGGTGTTTGATCAGCAATGCCACTCCTCCACCCCCCCCTGTTCCTTCTGTCTTTTCTCAGGATCTGGTATCCCGCTGGAAAGATGGCATCTGTTATCATACCTGTAAGCTTGGTTTCTGTGATCGCTATGATGTCTGGTGATGCCTCTTTGACTCTTCCGTGCCACTCCTCCCACTTGTTTGTTATTCCATCAGCGTTTGTGTACCATACCTTCAGTTTCCTTTCCAACACTGTGGTTTGGGGGGCCTGTGGGGGTGGGAGACCTGGTAGTATACTGTGGGAGTCTATGGTTGGGGGTTGGGTGGAAGCTGTGGGTATGGATTGTATTGTGTGTTGGGATGTTGTGATAGGTTGTGGGGCTCTGAGGATAGTTGTGTGTGTGCTTGACCTTGCTGCTCTGTTCTGCTCTGACTGACCTCTGCTGGTTCCATCATTGTCTCCTTTCCTAGCTCCTTTCGCTTTTTTTTTTTTTCGTCCTCTCCCTCAGCTGCCATCTCTCTGTTTGTGTTCTGTCTCTGTCTAGGAACACCTTCTTGTACTCTTCCGAGCTTTTCAACTGTGGTTTCTCTTGGAGGATCCTGTTCCGCACTGTTTCTGTCCTGAGAATCAGCTTGATCGGTCAGTTTCTCCCCTTCAGATAACCCCCTATTCTCTGAAAATTTACAATCTCATCCATGTCTTCTCCCCCTATTTCCCTGATGATTTTCTCAATCTCCTTTCTCTCTTCCTGCCGTCTTTCAGTGTGTGTCCTTTCCTCTCTCTCCCGAAGCCCATGGATAATCACTGATTTTGCCCTTTCCTTCTCCCATTGCCTCTCCCTCTGTGACTCTGGTTCCTGTCTGTATGTGATCATTTTCTCCCTTGATTTTTCCAGTGGCTCTTGGTAGCATGGTTGTGCCTCAGCATTCGACCTATCTCCCTCTCCATCTGCACCCATCTGCTCTTCCCTTCCACTCCCTGGCCCTTCTTTGCAGGCTGATATGACCTTAGCATAATTCATATCTCCTTCCTTCCTGTTCACCCTCTCATCTTCATATGGTGTGTCTTCTCTGGTCACTACCCCTGAGACTTGCTTCAGCCTGTTTACCTCAAATTCTAGGACCTTTACCCTGGCTACTGCAGTTTCGACTTGTGCCTCCCAATTCTTCGTCTCCTTCTCCACCCTCTTTTCCCATTTCACAGAGAGCTCTTTTTCTATTTTTTCAGAAAGCTCTCCTAATTTTCTCTCCCATTCTTGCTCTATCCTTTTCCACTGTTCCTCTATCCATTCCTCCCTACCAGTACCATTGTCATCTGATCCCTGATTCCTGCGAGTCCCAACCATTTTTTGAAAGAGAGAGAGAAAGAGAAAAAGAAAAAGGGGGAGAGAGTGAGAGATAGGGAGAGAGAAGGGGAGCCTAGGAGGAGGGGAAAAGAAGGGAAAAAGGGGGAGAAAGTGAGAGAGAGGGAAAATGTAAGAGAGAGGGGGGAGTGACAAGGGAAGAGAGAGAGAGAGATAAAAGAAGAGGAAGAGAGAGAGTAAGAGAGGAAGAGAGAGAGGGAGAGGGAGAGAGAGAGGAAGAGAGAAAGAGTGAGAGAAAGAGTGAGAGGAAGAGAGAGAGGGAGAGAGAGAGGAAGAGATAGAGGAAGCGAGAGAGGATGAAAGGGGGAGAGAGAAAGAGAGAGAAAGAGAGAGAGAGAGAGAGAGAGAGAGAGAGAGAGAGAGAGAGAGGAGAGGGAGAGAGATGGGGGGGATGGGGAAAGGAAGGGTTATAGGGTCACTTCACAGGAAGGTGTAAAATCCTGTATATGTGTGTGTCTGTATGTGTGTGTGTGTGTGTGTCTGTATGTGTGTGTGTGTGTGTGTGTGTGTATGTGTGTGTGTGTGTGTCTGTATGTGTGTGTGTGTGTGTGTGTGTGTGTGTGTGTGTGTGTGTGTGTGTGTGTGTGTGTGTGTGTGTGTGTGTGTGTGTGCATGTGATTCACTTGAGTCTTCAACTTCAACTTCCAATGTGTGTGTGCATGTGTGTGTGTGTGTGTGTACTCACCTAATTGTGGTTGCAGGGGTCGAGACTCAGCTCCTGGCCCCCGCCTCTTCACTGATCGCTACTGGATCCTCTCTCTCTCTCTGCTTCCTGAGCTTTGTCATACCTCTTCTTAAAACTATGTATGGTTCCTGCCTCCACTACTTCACTTGCTAGGCTATTCCACTTGTTGACAACTCTATGACTGAAGAAATACTTCCTAACGTCCCTGTGACTCGTCTGAGTCTTCAGCTTCCAGTTGTGACCCCTTGTCCCTGTGTCCCCTCTCTGGAACATCCTATCTCTGTCCACCTTGTCTATTCCCCGCAGTATCTTGTATGTCGTTATCATGTCTCCCCTGACCCTTCTGTCCTCCAATGTCGTCAGTCCGATTTCCCTTAACCTTTCCTCGTACGACATTCCCTTGAGCTCTGGGACTAGCCTTGTTGCAAACCTTTGTACTTTCTCTAACTTCTTGACGTGCTTGACCAGGTGTGGGTTCCAGACTGGTGCTGCATACTCCAGTATGGGCCTAACATATACAGTGTACAGTGTCTTGAACGATTCCTTATTAAGGTATCGGAACGCTATTCTCAGGTTTGCCAGGCGCCCGTATGCTGCAGCGGTTATTTGGTTGATGTGTGCCTCCGGTGATGTGCTCGGTGTTATGGTCACCCCAAGGTCTTTCTCCCTGAGTGAGGTCTGTAGTCTTTGTCCACCTAGCCTATACTCTGTCTGCGGTCTTCTTTGCCCCTCCCCAATCTTCATGACTTTGCATTTGGCTGGATTGAATTCGAGAAGCCAGTTGCTGGACCACATGTCCAGCCTGTCCAGGTCTCTTTACAGTCCTGCCTCATCCTCGTCCGATTTAATTCTTCTCATCAACTTCACGTCATCTGCGAACAGGGACACTTCAGAGTCTATTCCTTCCATCATGTCGTTCACATATATCAAAAATAGCACTGGTCCTAGAACTGACCCCTGTGGGACCCCGCTCGTAACAGGCGCCCACTGTGATACCTCTTCACGTACCATGACTCGTTGCTGCCTCCCTGTCAGGTATTCCCTTATCCATTGCAGTGCCCTCCCTTTTATGTGCGCCTGATCCTCCAGCTTCTGCACTAATCTCTTGTGGGGAACTGTGTCAAAGGCCTTCCTGCAGTCTAGGAAAACGCAATCTACCCACCCCTCTCTCTCGTGTCTTACTTCTGTTACCTTGTCATAAAACTCCAGGAGGTTTGTGATACAAGATTTGCCTTCCATGAACCCATGCTGGTTTTCATTTATAATCTTGTTCCTTTCCAGGTGTTCGACCACTCTCCTCCTGATAATCTTCTCCATGACTTTGCACACAATACATGTCAGAGACACAGGTCTGTAGTTTAGTGCCTCGTTTCTGTTTCCTTTCTTAAATATGGGGACTACATTAGCTGTCTTCCATTTCTCAGGTAGTTGCCCAGTTTCAAGGGATGTGTTGAAGATTGTGGTTAGAGGCACGCACAGTATCTCTGCTCCTTCTCTAAGGACCCATGGGGAGATGTTGTCCGGTCCCATCGCCTTTGAGGTGTCAAGGTCACTTAAGAGCTTCTTCACCTCCTCCTCAGTTGTTCGTATGTCATCCAACACTTGTTGGTATATTCCCTCTTGATGTTCCCTTCTGTGCTGTCTTCCCACAGCCCTTCCTGTCTCCACTGTAAAAACTTCCTTAAATCTCCTGTTCAGCTCCTCACATACCTCCTGATCATTTCTTGTGAGTTCTCCACCTTCTGTCCTTAATCTGATCACCTGGTCTTTGACTGTTGTCTTCCTCCTGATGTGGCTATACAACAGTTTCGGGTCAGTCTTGATTCTCGATGCTATGTCATTTTCATACTGTCGCTGGGCCTCCCTCCTTACCTGTGCGTACTCATTCCTGGCTCTGCGACTGATCTCCCTATTTTCATGTGTTCTCTGCCTTCTGTACTTTTTCCATTCTCTATTGCATTTTGTTTTTGCCTCCTTACACCGTCGGGTAAACCAGGAGCTCGTTCTGGTCTTCCCGTTGTTACTGTTGCCCTTGGGAATAAACCTTTCCACTGCCTCCTTGCATTTTGTTGTTACATATTCCATCATTTCATTTACTGGCTTTCCTGCCAGTTCACTGTCCCACTGGACCTCCCGCAGGAAGTTCTTCAACCCTATGTAGTCCCCTCTTTTATAGTCAGGCTTTTCCCATTCAACTCCTGTTATTCTCTCCACTTGCAGTTCTACTATGTATTCAAAGCACAGAACCACGTGTGTGTGTGTGTGTGTGTGTGTGTGTGTGTGTGTGTGTGTGTGTGTGTGTGTGTGTGTGTGTGTGTGTGTGTGTGCGTGTGCATGTGTGTGTGTGTGTGTGTGTGTGTGTGTGTGTGTGTGTGTGTGTGTGTGTGTGTGTGTGTGTGTGTGTGGGTGGGTGGGTGGGTGGGTGGGTGGGTGGGTGGGTGTGTGTGCTACAGCTATTCAAGTGCCTAACAGCAGAGCCTGTTCTCACCTAGTGTGTGTGCATATGTTTATGTAAACAGTCCTTATTTCCCACGTATGTACTACATATGTAGTACATACGTTTCGCCATCCAGTGGCTTTATCAATACAAATTCCAGGACATAACTTGAAGACAAGAGAACTATGTACAGAAGATGAGGTAATCAGTCCCTCAACCTAGCAGCAGGTGTGAAGAGCACCATAGTCGTGGAGATTCTTCAGAGCACCATAGTCATGGAGATTCTTCAGAATCTCCACGACTATGGTGCTCTTCGCACCTGCTGCTAGGTTGAGGGACTGATTACCTCATCTTCTGTACATAGTTCTCTTGTCTTCAAGTTATGTCCTGGAATTTGTATTGATAAAGCCACTGGATGGCGAAACGTCTACAATAAAGATACCCAGATGTTGCACATGTCTCAATTTCATCACAATGTAGGTATTGTATACCATTCTTGTACTATTACATTATTGTGCATTATTGGAGTGTGAGCAAAGTAACATTTATGAAGGGGTTCAGGGAAACCGGCAGGCCGGACTTGAGTCCTGGAGATGGGAAGTACAGTGCCTGCACTCTGAAGGAGGGGTGTTAATGTTGCAGTTTAAAAACTGTAATGTAAAGCACCCTTCTGGCAAGACAGTGATGGAGTGAATGATGGTGAGTTTTTCTTTTTCGGGCCACCCTGCCTTGGTGGGAATCAGCCAGTGTGATAATAAAAAATAATATTTTTTTACCTCAAATACTTTTTACTTTTTAATTGCTCATAATTTTGTGTTGCAAGTCAAATCTTACTCCAAATTAATGTTATTCATGGTTGCTACCTGTCCATTTAATTCTGTTTACCACTACATTGTTTAGTCCCTTTTATATTGTGTGTGCAATTAGTATATATTCCAATTACATTATTGTGTGAGTCTCAAAACTATCTTTTCCTAGCTAGTACCAGTTACCTCATATTTCTCTACTTTTTATAGTGCAATTAATTGCTTAACTTATTATACATTACGAATCAGATCTTACCCCCAAATCAATATTATATCATAGTCACTATATGTCCATTGAACTTGGTTTACCATTACTTAATTTAGTCCCTTATATATTTTCTCCTTTATTTTAGCTTTATATAACTACCTCAGTTCATATATTCACAATTGTTAAAATAATCAAAGTGCTATTCTCAGGGGCTAAAGTGTAATAAGTTCACTATTTTGCCATTAAAATACTCCAGGTGCTATTGACTACCTCAGGTGCTACTGATTTTGCTTTTAATATATTCTTTTATTATTATATTCGTTAGCTCCTTTATTTTAGCTGTAAATATCTACTGTAATTCATAAACTCATTTGTTAAAATAATTAAGGTGCTATTAGATGCTTAAGTGTATAACTGAATTCTCTATTCTGTAATAATCCCTTTTCTTTCAAATTTTTACAAGTTTTGGATTAATCACAGAATCTTAGTCATAAGTCTACTTGTAGATTCAATATAAATCTTATATCATTTTACTCAGAAAATCTAGTTTGTAAAATTACTCTCATCTTATGATTACAGACATAGATCCTGATGTAAACTTTTTACAAAATGAATTACACGAATCAACCAGTAACTGTAATTACTACACAACAGACCAAGCAAAGACATTACTCAGTGCAAACAATAACATAACCATCTTTAACTACAATGTCAGATCCTTGAGCAAACATTATAATGACCTCACAGCATTACTCAATGCCCTTCATTCCAATACATCAATCATCACACTCACAGAAACCTGGTTTAGGCCTAATATAACAGATTTCTATACCATTCCTGGCTACATGGCCATACACAACTGTGGAACAGACCAGCAAGGGGGAGGAACAGCTATATACTACTCAAATCAACTCGAATGTATCAATAAATCTTGCACAAGGGACGAACATGGAGAATATATCATAGCCAAATTTAAATCAAAAGACCTGCAAAAACCCCCTCACAGTTATAAACATCTACAGAGTACCACAGTCAAACATTTATCACTTTAGTGAAAAACTAGGAAACATGATTACTGATGCACACATAAAAAAAGATCACCTACTACTAACAGGAGATTTCAACATAAACATACTACGCGACCAGGACCCACAAGTAACCGAATTCACAAACACAATGAGTAACTGCCTCTTGCTACGAGCAATATCTAAACCTACAAGAATCTCCAAGACAAGCATCTCCTTAATAGACCACATCTGGACAAACACCATATCCCCTTTAAAATCAGGCATAATCACAGACAACACTACAGACCACTACCCAACCTTTCTCATAACTAATCTGGGCAAACTACCACAAGACATTACTAAAGTAACCTTCAGACTACATAACGAGACAGCAGTTAACAACTTTATAGCAGCTATGACTAACATCGATTGGCAAAATGAGCTTGAAACATATACAGATATGAATGAATGTATAAATAATTTTCTAAAAAAAGCCCAATGCCTCTACAACAGACATTGCCCCAGAAAAACTAAACAGATCACAGCAAAGAGACTGAATAATCCCTGGCTAACACCAAGCATCCTCAAATCCATTAACACAAAGCACAAATATGAAAAACAGTATAGAATGGGTCAAATAACTAGAGAACAGTCGAAAATTTACTCATCAGCACTTACCAGCCTGATAAGGTCTAAAAAATTGTATTATGAAAATAGATTACATAACATCAAAGGTGATATGAAAAAACCCTGGAAAACTCTATCTGAAATTCTTGGAACTAAAAAGTTATCCAAAAACAAAGCAATCAAACTAGCAAAATCAGATGAACCCCTACTCACTCCAACCGAAACAGAAAACAGACTTAATGTTTTCTTCTCCACCATAGGAAAAAATCTAGCAAACAAAATACCAAGCACAAACACCCGTCCATCAGACTACCTCATAGGTACCTACCCAAATACGCTATTCCTAGCTCCAACCAACCCCACTGAAGTTATGCTCATCATAAACACCCTTAAAAACAAGGCAGGAGACATAAACAACTTGCCTGCTTTTATGTACAAAAAAGCTTCTCAAGTATTGTCACCAATTATTGCAACACTCTTTAACAAATCCATTGAATCATCTACCTTCCCAACAATCCTCAAAATAGCAAGGGTCACTCCGATCCATAAAAGAGGTGACCAAGCTGACTTGAATAACTATAGACCAATATCTAACTTACCACTGCTCTCTAAAATCTTTGAAAAATTAATTCATAGACGGATAAACCCTTGTCAGTTTGGATTCAGGAATAATAAAAGCACAAATGATGCTATCATACACATGCTAGAACTACTATATACCGCACTTGAAAAGAAAGAAGTCCCGCTGGGCATTTTCATTGATTTACGTAAAGCTTTTGATACAGTCGACCATGAACTGCTATACTCCAAATTAATGCACTATGGTATCAGAGGCCACTCCTTCAGCTACCTAGTCATACCTTAGTAACAGAACTCAATATGTGTATGCAAATGATGTAAACTCTTCCACCCAACCAATCACAGTAGGAGTCCCAGAAGGAAGCATCCTTGGACCACTCCTTTTTCTCATCTACATCAATGATCTACCGAATGCATCACAACTACTCAAACCCATATTATTTGCAGATGACACTACATATGTCTTTTCCCACCCAAACACAGCCATACTAGCAAACAGTCAGTGCTGAATTACAGAAAATATCTGCCTGGATGATGACTAACAAACTTACCCTGAACACTGATAAAACCTATTTCATTCAGTTTGGAAACAAAGCTGCAAATGATCCAATTAACATAACGCTAAATGGATCATCAGTCACAAGACTCACAGAGGGAAAATTCCTAGGTATCCATCTTGACAGTAGCTTTAAGTTCCAGACACATATACAACAAATCACCAAGAAAATCTCCAAGACTGTAGGCATACTATCAAAGATAAGGTACAACGTTCCACAATCAGCTCTCCTGGCACTGTACCATTCACTCATATACCCTTATCTTACATATGGAATTTGTGCATGGGAATCAACAACATCCAGTCGCCTAAAACCCATAATAACCCAGCAAAAGGCAGCAGTAAGAATGATAACAAATTGCCACTCCTGCCAGCATGCTCCACCAATTTTCAAAAGTCTGAATCTGCTCAGCATTAAGAACATCCATACTTATTCATGCGCCTACTATATACACAGAACAATACACGCAAATATAAACCCTTCACCAACCTAAACAGGACACATGACCACAACACAAGACAAATCACTTTTTGATATACCTCGTGTCCATATCACACTGTGTAAAAACTCTATGCACATAAAGGGTCCCAAAATATGGAATTCATTACCACAAGATATTAAAGAAACCAAGTCTGAAAATCAATTTAAGACTCTTCTCAAATGCCACTTACTCACCCTAGACTAAATGCTAAATACTCAGTACACATTTACTCACCTATGTACTCCCACATCATAACTGAAACAATCACTTTGAACCTTTTATCCATTGTTGACAGGAATATAATTGAATCATTGTTTTCACAAAAAGCATTTTAGAATATAAATATATCTTTGTATTATACAAATTTTGATTCATTTATAATTAATATTCTACTGTACAACTATGAAATAATTACTATCCTACTGTACAACTATGATATACTTCTTAGTATTAAGTAGACTGTAAGCCAATAATGTTAAGTTGGCCCATAATGCCCAGGCATAATAGAGGCTCTCTTTGCATTGCAACCCAATATTGTAAATACAAAATCTCAATGTATTGTTTGCAAAGACATAAAATAAATAAATAAATAAAATAAATAAATAATACGGATAGACAGATCTACTGTTAAGGTGATTATTAGTAAAAAAATATACAGTGATCCACTAATTGGATTCATCCGGATTCACTGGATCCACTAACTGGATTCATCTGGATTTGCCGGATTCAGGCAGATTCAAACAGTTTCATTGGAAATAAAGCCAAATCAGAAGAACTGTTACAAAAAATTAAATACTTTGAGGAATTATAGACTAGCTAGCTAGGGGAGTTGTCAAGTATTGTAAGATGAACACCACCATGAAGATCTGCGTAGTCTGTAGAAAGGGTAAGGGACGAAAACAGGCCTGGATTGCTTGCCATCTCTGTGGTCAATGGTCCAATGGTATATGCAGGGATTTTAAACCAGTGACCACACCTGACATAAACTCAGAGAGATGTTTTTGAGTCTGCCCAAACAAGATATGCCTGTATGAGGAAATGACTTCTATATTAAAAGACAAGAACACCAATAAAAGATCCTTCCTAAAAGACACGTCAGCATGGTATGACAGCTGGGAAAATAAGATGGGCGGTAGGGATTGGGCTGTCTTGGACAGTGCTCCTTAGGGTGCTAGTGCTGTCCTGGAGGACAGTGCTGAGGGTGCTAGTGTTGTCCTGGAGGACAGTGAGGACAACATTTTTCAGTCCACAGAGGTTCAAAATAGAGATACAGCTGGAGATGGATCAAAATGGGATGATGCCTCAGTGCTTCCACCAGCAAAACCTGGTGAAAGATAGGGAGGAAACTGGAAAAATAAATGCACCAGCAGCGAACGCAGCTACAATAAATCCTAGGAAACAGAAATACAATCTATATAAACACTATGCCTTGGGTATCTGCAGGCATGGTATATCTGGTAGAACAGGTGGGACATGCACCTATGACCATCCCAAAAAATGCCACACCCACATGACAACAGGAGAGTGCAACTTCCCCTCCTGTAACTTATTTCACCCAGAAATGTGTCACTCATTAATCCATGAAAGAAAAATGCTACAATGCAAACTGCCAGGCACATCATCTAAAGGGGACCAGAAGACACACACCAGCCAGACTATGGGAAACAAATGAGGGGAGCCGCAACCTCTCCAGGGAAAGAGGATTTTTAGGACCAGGAGGGAAAAAAGACTGGCAAGAAATGACAATAATCCTACACCAACTGAAAACACTTCTGGAGCAGAGGCATGGACACTGGCCTCTACTCCAGAACAACAGATATTAGAGCCAGCAAATAACCCCCCCCCCCTAAATTCCACCAATACAACGACATTTGTCTTTGAAAACATACAGGGTCTAAAGTTGTCAAAAAACAACAAAATTCCTTACATCAAGGACTGCTCATGTTTGCAACATTCACAGAGATCCACATAAAGGATCATTATGACAACGAAATATGGAGCCCAGGTTATAACCTATTCCGATGTGACAGACTAAATAGGCAACAAGCGGCGTTGGCCTGTATGTCACAGAGTCGCTCATTTGCACAGAACTACTGAAACACGAAGGGAAGCAGTAGTCAATGAAATTGCAAATATTGAACTTAAGCTGAAGGAATCTTATAGGAGACAAGAATCACAGGAAGAACTAAAAGCCATAAAGGAAATTGAAAAAACCAAAATACTTCTTCTCTTATGCCAAATCTAAGGTAAAAACAACATCCAGTATTGGGCCCCTGCTTAGGCGGGATGGGACATACACAGACGATAGCCAAGAAATGAGTAAGATACTAAAGTCCCAATATGACTCAGCGTTCAGCGATCCACTGCCCACTCTGAGGGTCGACAATTCAAATGAATTCTTTATGAACGAAACCCAAAGTTTGGTCATCCTAAAACTATCAGATATTATTATAACTCCACAAGATTTTGAAGAGGCAATTAATGACATGTCCATGCACTCTGCCCCAGGCCCAGACTCGTGGAACTCCGTGTTCATCAAGAACTGCAAGAAGTCCCTATCGCGTGCCTTCAGCATTTTATGGAAAGGGAGCAGGGACCCAGGGGTCATCCCACACACACACACTGAAAACAACAGACATAGCCCCACTCCACAAACGTGACAGTAAAGCAATTGCAAAGAACTATAGACCAACAGTACTAACATCCCATATCATAAAAATCTTTGAGAGGGTTCTAAGAAGCAAGATAGCCAATCACCTAGATACCCATCAGTTACACAACCCAGGGCAACACGGGTTTAGAGCAGGTCTCACTCCTGCCTGTCCCAGCTACTGGACCACTATGACAAGGTCCTGGATGCTGTAGAGGATAAACAAAATACAGATGTAGTATATACAGACTTTGCAAAAGCTTTCAACAAGTGTGATCATGGTGTAATAGCACACAAAATGTGGGAAAAAGGAATAACGGGAAAAGTTGGTAGATGGATCTACAACTTCCTGACAAATAAAACACAAAGAGTAATAGTAAACAGAGTAAAGTCCCAGGCAGCCACGGTAAAAAGCTCTGTTCTACAAGCACTTGTCACCGTTGCCCAGCGGTGAGAGTAGCGACTCTCATTGCTGAGGTCCAGGTAATAAACCCTGGACATTAACATCAAAAAAAAAAAAGACATCTGTTCTACAAGGCACAGTACTCGCTCCCATTCTAATCCTTATCCTCATTTCTGACACAGACAGAGATATAAGCCATAGCTCCATGTCTTTCTTTGTGGATGACACCCAGATTACCATGCCAGTGACTTCCATCGAAGACATATCTAGACTCCAAGCAAACATCAACCAAATCCTCGAATAGGCCACTCAAAACAATGTAAAGTTCAATGAGGAGAAATTTCACCTACTCAGATATGGGAAACTTGAAGAAATTAAAAATGTATCAAGGTATACGAAAAATTCTAACCATACAATAGAGCGGAAAAGTAATCCAAAGGACCTAGGAGTGATAATGTCAGAGGATCTCGCCTTCAAAGACCACAACAATGTATGTATTTACCTCATGTGCTAGGAAAATGATAGGATGGATAATGAGGACCTTCAAAACTATGGATGCCAGGCCCATGATGATTCTCTTCAAATCTCTTATGCTCTCTAGGCTGGAATACTGCCTTACTCTAATGGCCCCCTTCAAGGCTGGCAACATTGCAGACCTGGAGAGTGTACAAAGAACTTTCACAGCACACATAAGTACGATAAGGCACCTAAACTACTAGGAAAGATTGAAGGTCCTTGATCTGTATTCCCTCGAACGCAGGCGAGAGAGATACATGATAATATACACTAGGAAGGTCCTGGAGGGATTGGCACCAAACCTGCACACAAAAATCTCTCCCTATGAAAGCAAAAGACTTGGCAGGAGATGCAACATTCCCCCGATGAAAAGCAGGGGCGCCACGAGTATGGTGAGAGACGACACAATAAGTGTCCGTGGCCCAAGACTGTTCAATTGCCTCCCAGCATACATAAGGGGGATTACCAATAGACCCCTGGCTGTCTTCAAGAAGGCATTGGACAGGCACCTAAAGTCAGTACCTGACCAACCGGGCTGTGGTTCATACGTCAGCTTGCGTGCGGTCAGCAGTAACAGCCTAGATGATCAGACCCTGATCCACCATGAGGCCTGGTCTCAGACTGCACAGCAGGGGTGTTGAGCCCTGAAACCCTCTTCGGGTAAACTCCAGGTCCAGGTAAGTCAGTAAATCAGTCAGTAATTCGAGTCAGTAAGTCAGTCAAGTCGGTAAGTCAGTCAGTTAAGTCAGTTAAGTCAGTAAGTCATTCGGTCAAGTCAATAAGTCATTCAGTAAGTCAGATGCTGTGCCCAGCATCTCTTCTCCACCATCAACTGCCAACATTTCTTCTTCAAGGTAAATGCTTCAGTACATACCACATAATTTCTTTACACTGCTTTCCTTATGAAACTAAGTAGTGATCTACTGCAATTTGCCTCACAAATGCTCCATTTTCTGTTATAATAAGAGCATAGGAATGTATGGAGTCAGGAGCAGGAATGGTCACTGTGGTGGTCCTATATAACAATAACAATAAAGGTAGCTGTACCACCGCCGCCACCACCACTAGCCACATACGTAATGACATAGTATTTTATTCATTCTAGTAGTATATACAGTGGACCCCCGCCTTATGAACTCATCGCATTACGTTAAATCTGCCATACGAAGCATTTGAGCGCAAAAATTTTGCCTCGCCTCACGATAAAAAACTCGCCTTACGTGATTCGTCCGGGACGCGTCCCACTTGTGGCCTCAGCTGCCCCGTGGGTGCCAATGTTTACAAGCCAGCCAGTGCAGCCACATCTAAGCATACATTCGGTACACTTCATATTATCACAGTGTTTTTAGTGCTTATAACTGCAAAAAAAGTCACCATGGGCCCCAAGAAAGCTTCTAGTTCCAACCCTATAGTAAAAAGGGTGAAAATTACTATGGAAATGAAGAAAGAGATAATTGCTAAGTATGAAAGTGGAGTGTGTGTCTTGGAGCTGGCCAGGTTGTATACCAAACCCCAATCAACCATCGCTACTATCTTGGCCAACAAAACGGCAATCAAGAAAGCTGTTCTTGCAAAAGGTGCAAGTTTGTTTTCAAAACAGAGATCGCAAGTGATAGAAGATGTTGAGAGACTGTTATTGGTGTGGATAAACAAAAACAAGATAGCAGGAGATAGCATCTCTCAAGCGATCATATGTGAAAAGGCTAGGAAGTTGAATGACGATTTAATTGGAAAAATACCTGCAACTAGTGGTGATGTGAGTGAATTTAAGGCCAGCAAATGTTGGTTTCAGAGATTTAAGAATCGTAGTGGCATACAGAGTGTGATAAGGCATGGTGAGGCTGCCAGTTTGGACCAAAAAGTGGCTGAAAAATATGTGAAGGAATTCAAGGAGTACATAGACAGTGAAGAATTGAAACCTGAACAAGTGTTTAATTGCGACGAAACAGGCCTGTTTAGGAAGAAAATGCCAAGCAAGACCTACATTACTCAGGAGGAAAAGGCACTACCAGGACATAAGCCTATGAAAGACAGGCTTACTCTTTTTATGTGTGCTAATGCTAGTGGTGATTGCAAAGTGAAGCCTTTATTGCTGTATCACTCTGAAACTCCCAGAGCGTTCAGGCAAAACAATGTCCTCAAGGCTAATTTGTGTGCTGTGGAGGGCAAACAGTAAGCCATGGGTCACTATGGACTTTTTCTATGACTGGTTACACCATGCATTTGCTCCCACTGTGAAAAATTATGTAATGGAAAAGAAATTGGACCTTAAGTGCCTCCTGGTATTAGACAATGCTCCTGGTCATCCTTCAGACTTGGCAGAGCAACTTTCTGGGAATATGAGCTTCATTAAGGTCAAGTTTTTGCCTCCTAATACCACTCCTCTCCTGCAGCCCATGGACCAGCAGGTCATTTCAAACTTCAAAAAACTCTACACAAAAGCTATGTTTCAAAAGAGAGTTTTGGAAAGATCTCTTTAGTATCCTCAGTTGTGTAAACCTTATAGGTAAGGCTTGGGAGAGAGCGACTAAGAGGACCTTGAACTCTGCTTGGAAGAAACTGTGGCCACAATGTGTAGAAGAAAGGGATTTTGAAGGGTTTGGGGCTAACCCTGAGAAGCATATGCCAGTTGTGGAATCCATTGTGGCATTGGGGAAGTCCTTGGGGTTGGAGGCTAGTAGGGAGGATGTGGAAGAGTTGGTGGAGGAAGACAATGAAGAACAAACCACTGATGTGCTGCAAGATCATCTTCAACAGCCAGAGGCCAGACCTGAGGAAACTGCTTCAGAGGAGGGGAGAGAGAAACTTAGGAAGTTGCCTACTTCAAAGATTAAGGAAATGTGTGCAAAGTGGGTTGAACTGCAAACCTTTACAGATAAAAATCACCCTGACACAGCTACTGCAAGCCGTGTTGGCAACCTGTACAATGACAATGTTATGGCCCATTTTAGGAAAGTCTTAAAGGAACGGGAGGTACAGAGCTCTATGGACAGATTTGTTGTGCGACAGAGATCCAGTGACTCTCAAGCTGGTCCTAGTGGCATTAAAAGAAGAAGGGAAGTAACCCCAGAAAAGGACTTGCTACCTCAAGTCCTAATGGAAGGGGATTCCCCTTCTAAACAATAACTTCCACACTCTCCCCTCCTCCTATCCCATCAATCATCACCAGATCTTCAATAAAGGTAAGTGTCATGTATTCTATTCTTCGTATAGTAGTAATTGTGCATGTCTTTTTCAGTTTGTGTGTATTAAAATTAATATTTCATGTGGTAAAAAAAATTTTTTCATACCTTGGGGTGTCAGGAACGGCTTAATTTGATTTCTATTATTTCTTATGGGGAAAATTAATTCGGCTAACGATAATTTTGACTTACGATGAGCTCTCAGGAACAGATTAATATCGTAAGGCGGGGGTCCACTGTATATCATGTTCCTATGTTATTAATATTGTTTATTATGTCATATTAGATGAATAGATAAATAAGCTGTAGAGTTGATATTAGCGAAATACTGAAGTATTCTGTCATGCCTAGAATTCCTCTGGAATGGGTTAATGCCATTTCAGTTAATTTATTGGGGAAAACTGACTCATCATACGAGCAAAGCTGGATATGAGGAAGGTCAAAGAACAGATTAAACTCCTAAGCTGAGGTTCCACTGTATTGTGAAAGCATATGTTGCAGTTTTTTAACTGCAGTATCAGCACGCATCTGGCAAGACAGCAATGGAGTGTGCGATGATGAGTATTTCTTTTTTTTCGGGTCACCCTGCCTCGGTGGGAAACAGCCGATATATTAAAAAAATTGTGAAGAAGTATTTGTATCATAAGAATAAGAGCTTATACAATATTTTTCATTACTTAGTTTGGCTTCCTCCCCCAGTCTATTCACTTCATCTACTGGCCCAAGTACTGACATTTTTGTACTCATACTTAGAGGTGCAAGGGTAATTAAGATCAGTGTAGTACTGAGTGAATGTTTTCTTACTAGTACACCCATAGTGCTTCCAAGCTTTGATGGCTGTGTATTCATCAGGTAGTGAGCACTTAGCTGAGCTGCAGTTATGTAACAATGTATGAGACCAACAAGACTTCACCTAGTTCTCCAATTTGAATGAAGCCATTTATAATGAACTTGAAATTATACAGAAAAACATATAATGAACTTCAATATTCATGAAGATGACACTAGTAAATTATATGGTATGCATGACTGACTTCATATGGATACAAACAAACAATTAAAAGAATTTTAAAACAAATTAAAAATTTTACTGAATTATAATAATCGAAATATGGCATGAACAACTTACATAGTTAAGTATAATGATGACCATAAGGTTGAGGCAAGCAGCAGTCAAGGAGGTGACCATCTTAGCATTTCGTCTGAAGAGGTCTGATTCTGTTTGGTGCATGGCTATTACCACAGCCATGCGATAAAGGATCACACTGAACATTGCTGCTATCACAATACACAGCTATAGGAAGAAACAGATATTGTACATGGTTATGATTTCAAAAAATAAGTTAAAACTACTATACAGTGTATCATATACAGTTGATGCTTTGACTGTCGCAAGCCCATTTCTGAAACTGTCATTCTATGTTGAAAAATCTTTTGAAAAAAAAAATTTCTTATGAAATTATAGAGAATCTTTTTCCGATGGTAATGACACCAAAAGTACAAATTTTGATCGAAAACTTACGGAACTATGCTCCTACGAAGTTAGTGATCTCGGGGATATATACGCATCGGCAATTTCGCCGACTTTAAACCCTATTTTCAGCCAATTCCATTGTTCCAGTCGACCAAACTCATAGCTATTTCTTTAGAACTCCATTTTTTCTATCAATTGAGTACAAGAAACCGCCCATTTACCGATTTCAACTACCCAATAAAGTGGTCAGAAATTGACAATTTGGCCAATTTCATGCAAATTAAAAAAAATGCCAATTTCAAAATAGGGTCCAGAATAAACAATGCAAACATTCTTGGCACTAAAATAACATATCCTCTGTTCATTAATCATGTCTCCAGGCCCCTCTTATATTACTCTTGCTTTATAATATCAGTGCACTATTGAAAGAATATTAAACTCCCCAGTTGATGTGTATTGGATGTGTGGTGTGATTTGCTTACTCTTGAACATTGGTAAAAATCGAACATTTCCACTACTTTGAGCTCAATTTCAAGGTTGTTTTCATCGTGAAACTAATCCAAATCATCTCTATTTCTATAATATGTTTTCCATTCTATCAAATGAGACCAAGAAAATGAGAATACAACCATAAATGCTTTACGAAAATACACCTCAAAGTCGGTGTTTTAACCCCTAAATGGTCCAAACATATATATACGTTCTCTCCTCCAGTGCCCCGAATATTTTGAAAAATAAAAATTTTTTTATTGAAATACACAGAAAAATTTTCTAAGTGTAATAGGATGAAAATAAAAAGTTGGCACTAAGGGGTTAATCGTCCAATTTTTTGCGCGCTTTAAAAAAAAAATTGAAAAATTATGGAAACTGAGTTATTCATGTAGAAAAATAGCTTAACTCTTTGGCAACACAATGGTACAATAATCAATGTTCTACGACATTTCTACAAGAAATTATAGTAATTTATATCAGGTATGGTGACAACGATGTGGGTAGCACGTCTGCTCACAGCCCATATATTTTTTTGAATTTTTTCCTTGTTTTTTATCGCTTTTTCTTGCATTATTCTTTCTAATATAATAATTGACTATTTGGCATCATAAAAAAGTAGGCGGAGCTTATATGTAGACTTCTAGCCAATCAGGAACCATCTGGGAACACCGGCAGTATTCCCACTCCAGAGAGAGCCAGGAGAAATCACTTCATTATTACGCTTATATCAACTCTACAGCTTATTTATCTATCAGAATTGATCTAATATGATATAATAAACACTAAATAACATACAAACATGTTATACACTCTAGACTGAATAAAATAGGCCATAATATGGCGAGAGTCCACCAGCAATATTTCGATATAAAAGCGTTACTCCTCGTCTCCATGTCATATTCTTTGGCCTTCAGTGATAGAAAATGGTGTTTTGAAGAGGATAACTGCACTAGAACACCAATTTACTAAGAAACCCACTGAAACGTGATTTTCGCGAATTTTTTTTTTTTTCGAGATGGCGGGCCTTTATTACAGTATGCCTTTATTACGGTATGCCCTTATTACTTAATTAAGTGGAATAATATTCACAGAAATTGTAAAATAATGATTTCTCTAATTTCTGACGGTACATTTTTGGAAATATATTCCAAATATTTTGGGATTTATGTGGGAGTAAAGGGCAAATTTTATGCAACATTCCAAGAACTAACAAACTTCATTTTTTGTGAAATAAAGATATTTAGAGGAAAGGAAACCATGAGAAATTCGTATAAGCATTGTTCTCTCGGCACCAAGTGTCCAAACAACCTTACGTCATCCCATATAGGAATACCTTCCTGCCAAAGGGCATTTTCAGTAAATCAGTCCTTTCTCAGTCTTTTCTCAGTTGTTGTTTGAGATATCTTATTGACAAATATTTACAGGAACTAGAGAAAATACATTGTCTTGTGCACCAAAACTGAAGAAATCTGCCGGTAAACAAAAAAGCAACAATTAATTGGATGATTAACCCCTTATTATGCTCACCTGACAGCAACATTGAGTCCTACTGCTTGAGGAAGTGTTGCTGATATAACATTTTTTCTCATTTTTATATTATTTTATATAATTTTTATGTTCTGATAATTATAATTTATTGTACAGGTCCTCCATCACAAATCCGGCATCATTGGGACCTGTAGTGTGCCAGATTACTGAGTTTGCCGGATTTCAGAGTGGTTAGGTCAGAATACACTAAGAGGAAAACAGCACCAAGGCCAGCAAGAAAACACCGAAAAATCAACTATTCAACAAGTGTAGCCAGGAGGACGCCGGCCCAGCAACCACCCCACTCACCACCGCTCAAGGCGACACCACAACAATAACAACAAACATGGCTGCCACCAGCCCATCCTCCCCTCTCTTCCCCGGATTCAACCTACCAAGTAGTCTCTCAGGTATGACCAACGATCCAGATACCCTAAAAACATTCATCTCCAATTTAGTTATTGAAAATATGAATCTTCGAGAGACGCTAACAAAACAAGACACCAGGATGACACAACTCGAGAACAAAATCCTCAGTCTTGAACAAAAGTTATCAACACCAGGAATGACTAACTGTGACAAGACCATCCAAGCAGTCATAGATAGCCATACCCAACAAATAATATCTCTTAATACAAAGGATGAAGAAGCAGTAAAAGAATGGAAGAACAACTTAGATAACCAGTTCAGTGACTACTTTGCTCTCCAAGAAGATAAAACTGAGCAAGATAAACTATCGGACACAGTAATAGTTAACAGTCCACTTTTTCCCAGTGATATGAACCAAACAAATAGTAAAGAAATTACTCTGCAGATCATAAAGGACCAAACAAGTGTTATTGTACCAGAGTCAGAAATAAAAGAAGCCAGGTTACTAGGATCCCATGGTAGAAAAAGTGTTATGCTTAGATTCCACTCACATGACAGGAAAAAAGACTTAATTATTGCATCTATTAAAGTAAAGAAAGAGGTATACATAAACGAGTGTCTTACCAAAAAACGTCAGAACCTCCTTTATAGAGTCAGAAAACTTAAGCGGGAGAATAATGACACAATACACCAATGCTTCACACGAGATGGGAAAATTCTTGTTAGGAAAACAAATGTAGGTCAACTGTACACAATAACGAACGAGAATGATCTATCACGATTTCTCAGGGATACTAATCTTACAGAGAATAACTAAACAATGTCCAACCTAAAAGCCTACGTAGTGTAGTGAATGTTTTGCTCCATTATTATTCAAATTTCATTGTACAATCTCTTAGTAATTAAATAATCAACTACCTCATTTTGTGATTTTACTAGTAAGCATAAGTCACCTTATGTAATTTTCTTATTTACTATTGTTTGCTTAAACATTAGCTGAATTGATACTTTCTCTGTCCATATTATTACCTCATATTTTTTTTAAATACTATCAATTGATATTACTTACTAAAATTAATAATTATCATTTTTACTATAATTTCAATTTACTCTTAACATTTTTGACATTTAACCCTTTCAGGGTCCGTCCCGTAGATCTACGGCTTTACGTTCAGGGTCCAAACCGTAGATCTACGCCATGAGCTCAGCTCACTCTGATAAACTGTGAGTGGTACATTTGGGCCTAGATATGAGAGAATACATCTATGTGGTATGTGTGCACCACATAAAACAGATCCTGCAGCACACTGTGTATAATGAGAGAAAAAAAATGAAATCATGATTTTTCGATTAAAACAGCAACTTTGCAGTGTTTTTTCGTATGTTTTTTATAGTTGTATTTGCGATTTCTTGATCTCATTTGATAGAATGGAAGACATATTACAGAAATAGAGATGATTTTGATTGGTTTTAGCACTGGAAATGGCTTGAAACTGAGCTCAAAGTAGCAGAAATGTTAAATTTTTGCCGATATTCAAGAGTAAACAAACGACCTCACACGTCTAATACACACCAGCTGGTGGGTCTAATATACATTCACAAATATGGTGATGATATTTATACAATTATTACAGTATTGCATAACAGTAAATCTTCTATTTTTTGGTGTGAATAAAAATTCATTATGTGAATAAAAAATCAAAATGGAATTTATTTGTAAAGCCTCAAAACATAACTAATGAACAGAGGAAATGTTAGTTTAGTGCCAGGAATGCCTACATTGTTCATTCTGGACCCTATTTTGAAATTGGAATATTTTGAACTTTGTGTTAAATTGGCCAAATTAACAATTTCCGATCACTTTATTTTGTAGTTGAAACAGTTGACTTGGCGATTTCTTGTGCTCAATCGATAGAATAGAAGTAATAGTAGTGAAATAGCTAAGAATTTGGTTGATTGGAATAATGTAATTGGCCTAAAATGGGAGTCAAAGTCGGCAAAATCGCCGATTCGTAAATATCGCTGACACATCAAAATTCGCGAGAGCATAATTTCGTCAATTTTCCACCAAATTTCGTACTTTTTGTTTTATTACCTTCACAAAAAGATTCTCTACGATTTCATAAGAAAAAATAACAAATTTTTTTTTTGAAAATTCTTGGACACTGGTGCGTGACTCCAGATTTGGGCCTTGGACCCTGAAAGGGTTAATAACCATTACTTGTCTAATTACCTTTACCTGTTTTAATACCACATTTACTATCTTAGAGTACTCTTAATTACCTTGTGCTGCCATATAACCTCTAGTATAACTACCAGTTCAATACTGAATGAAATAAACATTACTTTTTCACTTTTTTGTAATAATTATTACTTACTAAAATTTTATTAACCCTTTGACTGTTTCAGGCCCCTCTCTGAAACTGTCATTCTATGTCGCTCAACTTTTGAAAAAAAAAAAAATTATTTTTTCTTATGAAATGATAGAGAATCTTTTCCCGATGGTAATGACACCAAAAGTTCGAAATTTGGTCGAAAACTCGTGGAATTATGCTCCCGCGAAGTTAGCGGTCTCGGCGACATATGCGTATCGGCGATTTCGCCGACTTTGAGCCCTATTTTCAGCCAATTCATTTGTTCCAGTTGACCAAACTCATAGCTATTTCTTTAGAACTCCATTTTATCTATCAGCTGAGTACAAGAAACCTCCCATTTACTAATTTGGACTACCCAATATGGTGGTCAGAAATTGGCAATTTGGCCAATTTCACGCAAAATAAAAAAGATGCCAATTTCAAAATAGGGTCCAGAATAAACAAGGTAGACATTCGTGGCACTAAAATAACATATGCTCTGTTCATTAGTCACATCTCTAGGCCCCTCTTATATTGTTATTGCTTTCTATTTTGATTTTTTATTCATACAAAAAAATACAAAATTTACTGTTATGCAGACGACTGCATTATTGTAAAAATGGTATAAATAATATCAGTGCACTAGTGAAAGAATATTAGACTCCCCAGTTGACGTGTATTGGACGTGTGGTGTGATTTATTTACTCTTGAACATTGGTAAAAATCGAACATTTCCGCTACTTTGAGCTCAGTTTCAAGGTCGTTTTCATCGTAAAAGTAATGAAAATCATCTCTATTTCTGTAATATATTTTCCATTTTATCACCTAAGACCATGAAAACGCGAATACAACGAAAAGTACTATACGAAAATACACCTCAAAGTCGGCGTTTTATTCCAAAAAAACGATCAGAGTTTTTTTTTTCTCATTACGCAATGTGTGCTGCAGGATTTTTTTTATGTGGTGCACACTGACCACACAGACCCATTCTCTCACATGTGGGCCTACCAGCTTTCTCCCACTTGATTTGAAGCCGCTAGAATTATTGAGTATATATACGTCAGAAACATTGGCTCGTAAGACGTATTTATACGTCGAAAACAGTCAAAGGGTTAAACACCATATTTACTACCAGTCAATTTTACTTTTGTACATTAAACATTATTTTATACTTCCCATAACATTTTGTTGCCAAATTTTCAAGTTTGTATATTCAACTCCAACCTTTATATTATCCTTTGTACCTGTGTACCTGTGTACCTGTCTACCATCTTACTATCATATTATAACCAAGACATTACCCTGGTTATTTTTTACTATTATTCTTTTGGTACTTTAATTGTGAATTATATTTTGTCAATTTAAATCTAGTTATACTCCTGATCTTGTCAACAACCTATACCAGACTCTAGTGCAATTGCAAGTACCATTTCAATTTGTATTTTTATATTATAAATTTATATTATAATTCCTACTCTAAGATTGTTTTCATATCTTAGTGACTATATTGTGTGTGCAATTAGTGTATATTTCAATTATATTATTGTTCAAGGCCCTTAATTAACTATCTTTTGCTAACTAGTACCAACTACCTCATATATTTCTTTTTTCTACTTTTTTTATTCTTTTGCTACCTTAACTTGTATATTTTATCTTGTCAATTTAAATCTAGTTATACGTACTCTAATTCTTGTAAACAACTTATATAACACCTTAGTGCAATTACAATTGAGAGTCTTGTGCCTTTTTTATATTATTAGATTAAACTCAGTTGTACTATAGTCAATACCAAATTCATTATATTAGACCATATTGCAATTACTAGTGAGAGACTGGTGCTATTTTTAATTTGTATTGTTATATTATTAGATTAAATCTAGTTGTACTATAGCTCATCCTAGCTCAAAACATAGACTCCACAAAAGTCATTATATTAGACCTTAGTGCAATTATTTGATTACCACTTTATTGTTCACCACAACTTATATTAGTCCCTTTTATATTATAATTTTATATTATAATTCTAACTTTAAAGAATTACCTTTAAAGTACTACCTACTATCATATTCCCAAGCTCCATTATTTGATCATCACTTTATTTGTTCACCACAAATTATTTTAGTCCCTTTTATATTGTCTCCTTTATTTTAGCTTTAAAAAACTACCTTAACTCATTATTTTTACATTTGTTAAATAATTCAGGTGCTATTTTTTTAGCTTTAGAATATTTACTTTGTTTTATACTTAATTCTAACTATAGATTCACTACAAATCTTATGATTACAAGCATTGATCCTGATACCAACCTCTTATTTAATGACTTAAATGATTCAAACAGTTACTGTAATTACTACACAGCAGAACAATCAAAGGCACTTCTCAGAGCCAACAACAACATAACTATCTTTAACTACAATATCAGATCTTTAAGCAAGCATTACGATGACCTCCTAGCATTACTAAATTCCTTACATGCCAATATGTCCATCATTACACTAACTGAAACCTATCTACAGAGTACCACAGTCAAACATTAGCCGTTTTAGTGAAAACCTAGGAAGTACGCATGAACAAAGATCACTTACTACTCTCAGGTGACTTCAATATAAATCTCCTACAAGACCAAGACCCACATGTTACTGAATTCACAAACACTATGAGTAACTGCATGTTGCTACCAACAGTAACAAAACCTACAAGAGTTACAGAGACTAGTGTTTCCCTACTAGACCACATCTGGACCAACACCATATCCCCCTTAAGATCAGGCATAATCACAGATAATATCACAGACCATTACCCTACCTTCCTCATAACAAACCTTGGCAAATTATCCCTAGACACTACTAAAGTCACTTTCAGACTTCACAATGAGGCAGCTATCAATAACTTCACAGCAGCAGTGACAAACATTGACTGGCACACTGAGCTAGAAATCTATACAGATATTGACGAATGTATTAATAATTTTCTAAAAAAGACCCAATACCTCTATAACAAGCACTGCCCTAAAAAAACTAAACAGATGACTGCAAAGAGACTGAACAGTCCCTGGCTAACACCCAGTATCCTCAAATCCATAAATACAAAGCACCTATACGAAAAACAGTACAGAATGGGCCACATAACCAGAGACCAAACAAAACGTTACTCGTCAATCCTAACCAGCCTAATAAGAAGGGCTAAAAAATTGTATTATGAGAACAGATTATCCAACTTACGAGGTGACATAAAAAAGACCTGGAAAACCCTATCAGAAATACTAGGAACAAAAAAGATAACACGAAATAGCGAAATTGAATTAACAAAACCAGATGAACCCCAATTCCCACCTACTGAAACAGCAAACAGACTCAATGATTTCTTCTCCACTATAGGAAAAAACCTTGCCAATAAAATCCCAAGCTCAGATACCCCACCCAATGACTACCTCACTGGCAACTACCCGAACACAGTGTTCCTAGCTCCGACTAACCCAACTGAAGTCTCCCTTATTATCAACAAACTAAAAAACAAGACAGGAGATTTAAATACCTTACCACCCCTTATATACAAAAAAGTGTCACAGGTGCTATCACCAATCATTGCAACACTCTTTAACAAATCCATTGAATCCTCTACCTTTCCTACAGTTCTCAAAATAGCAAGGGTCACCCTGATCCATAAAGGAGGAGACCACACAGACTTGAATAACTATAGGCCAATATCCAACTTACACCATCTCTCTAAAATATTTGAAAGATTAATTCATAAGCGTATCTATTCCTACCTCATCTCCCACAACATTCTCAACCCCTGTCAATTTGGGTTCAGGCCTAATAAAAATACTAATGATGCTATTATCCACATGCTAGAACATATTTATACAGCAATAGAGAAAAAAGAAGTCCCACTGGGGATCTTCATTGACTTACGTAAAGCTTTCGATACAGCTGACCACGACTTGCTCCACATAAAATTGTCGCACTATGGTATAAGAGGGCACTCCCTCAACTACCTAAAGTCATACCTCAGCAACAGACGCCAATATGTGTACACAAATGGGCAAACTCTTCTGCACAGCCAATTACAGTTGGTGTCCCACAGGGAAGTGTCCTAGGCCCTCTTCTCTTTCTCATATACATAAATGACCTACCAAATGCATCGCAACTACTCAAACCCACACTATTTGCAGATGACACTACATACGTCTACTCTCACCCGAGCCCAGTCATGCTAGCCAATACTGTAAATACCGAATTACAGAAAATATCAACCTGGATGAGGACCAACAAACTTACTCTAAACATTGACAAAACCTACTACATTCAGTTTGGTAACAGAGCTGCAGATGTGTCTCTTAACATAATGATAAATGGATCACCTATCACAAAACTCACAGAGGGAAAATTCCTAGGAATCCACCTTGATAATAGACTCAAATTTCAAACACATATACAACAAATTTCCAAAAAAATTTCCAAGACCGTAGGCATACTATCGAAGATACGGTACTATGTTCCACAGTCAGCCCTCCTGGCCCTATATCACTCACTTATTTACCCCTATCTCACCTATGGAATTTGTGCATGGGGCTCAACAACAATAAACCATCTCAGACCACTAATCACCCAACAAAAGGCTGCAGTCAGAATGATAACAAATTCCCACTACAGACAGCACACTCCACCAATATTCAAAACTCTAAACCTACTCACAATACAAAACATCCATACTTATTACTTATACTGCATCTACTACATACATAGAACACTTAACTCTGACATAAACCCTCCCCTCAAACATCTCCTTACCAACCTCAACAGAACACATGACCATAACACAAGGCACAGATCACTCTTTGATGTTCCTCGTGTCCATCTCATGCTATGCAAAAACTCAATGCACATAAAAGGCCCTAAAATCTGGAATTCATTACCTGTGAATATAAAAGAAACACTGTCTGTTTATAAATTCAAGTCTCTTCTCAAAAATCACTTACTCACCCACAACTAAATAAATACTGAATAATTGTATCTCATAAATTGTATCTCATATGCATATGTATCTTATTATTGTATCTCATAAATGTCAACCTGTGATCCAATCAAACTTTGTTACTATTTAACTTCATTACCTAACAGAATACTCCATTCTACTGATTACACAGCAACACAGTAAATGACCATATGACCTGTCTTTGTAATACTCATTTGTACTAAATTGTTATCTGTTTTACAATAATTTTTGTACCACTGAATATATCATTGCTTAGTTAATCTTAAGTTAATTTTAAGCCTGCCCATAATGCTCTGCATACAAGGGGCTTTGGCATGTTGCACTTTAAAAATTGTATTCCTTGTACTTCTCTGTATCATGTTCAAATTAATAAATAAATAAATAAATAAATAAATATTCATTGGAACCATGGCTAGGGCTAAAAGTAAGCAGGTTAAAACATTAAATGGAGAAAAAGAAATTGGAATGACTTATGCAGCAAGTAGCGCCACCAAACAGTACCAGCAGGTTGGTGTGGCGACCCTGGAAATTTGAAATTATGCTAGCCAAAATTAGTGCCGAATAACTGAAGGAACCGAATAACTGATTGCCGGATTTGTGATGGCAGACCTTATTTCTTGGCATTTCATAACCAATCTTTGTTCTGGCACTAATATTAGGTACTGAAATTGTACTCCAATCACAAACACATTGACAGGTGGACATTTACACCTGCCTTGGTCAATTACTTTTGTCTAGGAATATATACAAAGTATTTATAGGTCCCAGCAATGTTTTGGATACACAGGAGTATAGAAAAAGAAAAAGGAAGGAGGAGGAGGAAGAAGGCAGAAGCTCCCTTGAAGCAATGTGACAAGCATCTGGGAGGGCAGTGATGAGATATGGGATGACATTTGATGGGCACCAGTGAGGGTGCAGAGATAAGATGAGATGGTGCAGAGATGAGATAATGCAAAGATAAGAGGAGATAAGCTATGGCATTTGATGGGCACCAGCAAGGGTGCAGAGATAAGGGATGACATTTGATGAGCTCGTATCTGTCTCTGATTATCTGTCTCTCTGTCTTGTCTTTCTGTCTGCTTGTCTGTCTGTCTCAGAGAGAGCCACTGTGAACCAACAGGTATTCATATGCATTATATCTAGAAGCACAGTATAGCACATAGGATTTTTTACGTTATCCCAGGTAATTTACTCTATGTATAATTGTATTTGTGCGTACCTGTGAAACAGGTAAAGAGATAGAGAGACAGAGACAGATAGACAGAGACATAGGCAGAGACAGACAGAGATAGACCCTAAACTTGGGGTTAACATCACTTTCCTCTTAAAAGGGGAGTGTTAATATGACATTACATCAATGAATCCTTGGTGTTTGCTGCACTGTATGCTCGAGCTGGCGCTCAATTTAACTGGCACTCCCACAAGGTACTAAGTGGTCCTAGATTTTTTTTAACCCTTGGAGGGTCGACAGGCCCTCTCCAAGACTCGTTCTCAGGGTCGGCCAAATTTCAAAAAAAAAAATTATTTTTTCTTGTGAAAAGATAGAGAATCTTTTCCCAATCATAATGACACCAAAAATATTAAATTTGATGGAAAACTTACGGAATTATGGTCTCGCGAAATTAGCGGTCTCGGCGATGTTTACGCATCGGCGATTTTGCCCACTTTGAGCCCTATTTTCGGCCAATTCCACTGTACTAGTCGACAAAGAACATGAATATTTCGCTAGAACTCCATTTTTCCTATCGAATGAGTGCAAGAAACCACCCATTTACCAATTTCAACTATCCAGTACAGTGGTCAGAATTTAGCAATTTTGCCAATTTCACACAAATTTCAAAAGATGCCAATTTCTGAATAGGGTCCAGAATAAACAAGAAAGACATTCCTGGCACTAAAATGACATTTCCTCTGTTCATTAGTCACGTCCTGAGGCCCCTCTTACATTCTTTTGCTTTCCACTTTGAATTTTTATTCTCACAAAAAATAGAAGATTTACTGTTATGCAGACTACTGCATTAGTGTAAAAAATGGTATAAATAATATTGGCACACTTGCAAAAGAACATTAGACTCACCAGTTGACGTGTATTGGACGCTTGGCAAGATTTGTTTACTTTTGAACTTCGGTAAAAATTGAACATTTCTGCTACTTTGAGCTCAATTTCAAGGTGCTTTTCATTGTAAAACCAGTCAAAATCATCTCCATTTCTGTAATATATCTTCCATTCTATAAAATGAGACCAAGAAAACTAGAATACAACACTAAATGCCATACGAAAATACAGTGCAAGGTCGCTGTTTTATTCCAAAAAAAACGGTCGAAGTTTTTTTTTCTCATTATGCACTGTGTGCTGCAGGATTTTTTTTATACTGTGCACACTGACCACATAGACCCATTCTTTCATATGTAGGCCTACCAGCTTTCTCCCACTAGATTTGAGGGCGCTAGAATTTAGGCGTACAGTGGACCCTCAACCAGCGATATTAATCCGTCCCTGAGAGCTCATCGTTAGTCAAAATTATCGTTAGTCAAGTTAATTTTCCCCATTAGAAATAATGGAAATCAAATTAATCCGTGCAAGACACCCAAAAGTATTAAAAAAAAATTTTTTTACCACATGAAATATTAATTTTAATACACACAAACTGAAGATTACATGCACAGTTACATGACACTTACCTTTATTGAAGATCTGGTGATGATTGATCAGATGGGAGGAGGGGAGAGAGTTGATCTTCTTAGTGTTTAGAAGGGGAATCCCCTTCCATTAGCACCTGAGGCAGCAAGTCTTTTTCTGGGGTTACTTCCCTTGTTCTTTTAATGCCACTAGGACAAGCTTCAGAGTCACTGGACTTCTGTCGCACAACATATCTGTCCATAGATACCTGTACCTCTCGTTCCTTTATGACATTCCTAAAGTGGTTCACAACATTGTCAGTGTACAGGTTGCCAACACGGCTTGCAGTAGCTGTGTCAGGGTGATTTTCATCAAAAAAGGTTTGCACTTCAAGCCACTTTGCACACATTTCCTTTATCTTAGAAGTAGGCAACTTCTTCAATTTCTCTCTCCCCTCCTCCGAAGCAGTTTCCTCAGGTCTGCCCTCTTGCTGTTCAAGATGATCTAGCAGCTCATCAGTGGTTAGTTCTTCACTGTCCTCCACCACCAACTCTTCCACATCCTCCCCACTAACCTCCAACCCCAAGGACTTCCCCAATGCCACAATGGATTCCTCAACTGGCATAGGATTCTCAGGGTTAGCCTCAAACCCTTCAAAATCCCTTTTGTCTACACATTCTGGCCACAGTTTTTTCCAAGCAGAGTTCAATGTCCTCTTAGTCACTTCCTCCCAAGCCTTACCTATAATGTTTACACAATTGAGGATAGTAAAATGATCTTTCCAAAACTCTCTTAGAGTCAGTTGAGTTTCTGAGGTCACTACAAAGCACCTTTCAAACATAGCTTTTGTGTACAGTTTCTTGAAGTTGGAAATAACCTGCTGGTCCATGGGCTGCAGGAGAGGAGTGGTATTAGGAGGCAAAAACTTCACCTTAATGAAGCTCATGTCCCTAGAAAGTCACTCTGCCAAGACTGAAGGATGACCAGGAGCATTGTCTAATACCAGGAGGCACTTAAGGTCCAATTTCTTTTCAATTAGGTAATTTTTCACACTGGGGGCAAATGCATGATGTAACCAGTCATAGAAAAAGTCCCTAGTGACCCATGCCTTTCTGTTTGCCCTCCACAGCACACACAAATTAGCCTTGAGGACATTGTTTTTCCTGAACACTCTGGGAGTTTCAGAGTGATACACCAATAAAGGCTTCACTTTGCAATCACCACTAGCATTGGCACACATCAACAGAGTAAGCCTGTCTTTCATAGGCTTATGTCCTGGGAGTGCCTTTTCCTCCTGAGTAATGTACGTCCTGCTTGGCATTTTCTTCCAAAACAGGCCTGTTTCGTCACAATTAAACACTTGTTCAGGTTTCAGTCCTTCACTGCCTATGTACTCCTTGAAGTCCTGCACATATTTTTCAGCCGATTTGTGGTCCGAACTGGCAACCTCACCATGCCTTATCACACTATGAATGCCACTACGCTTCTTAAATCTCTCAAACCAACCTTTGCTGGCCTTAAATTCACTCACATCACTAGTTGCTGGCATTTTTGTAATTAAATCGTCATGCAACTTCCTAGCCTTTTCACATATGATCGCTTGAGAGATGCTGTCTCCTGCTATCTGTTTCTCGTTTATCCACACCAATAACAGTCTCTCAACATCTTCTATCACTTGCGATCTCAGTTTCGAAAACATAGTTGCACCTTTGGCAAGAACAGCTTCCTTGATTGCCGTTTTCTTGCCCACAATAGTAGCGATGGTTGATTGGGGTTTATTATACAACCTGACCAGCTCAGAGACACGCACTCCACTTTCATACTTAGCAATGATCTCTTTCTTCATCTCCATAGTAATTCTCACCCTTTTTGCTGTAGGGTTGGCACTAGAAGCTTTCTTGGGGCCCATGGTGACTTATTTTGCAGGCGCAATCACTACAAAGGCTGTGATAATATGAAATGTTCCAGTTGTTGTATGTTTGGAAGTGACCATGGTGGCTGGCTGGCTTGTAAACACTGGCACCCAAGGGACAAGTGAGGCGCGCTCAGGCCAAAGTGGACGCGTATGGTACGGAACGAATAGCTCTGGTCGGGTTTTTAAGCGCTAGTTGAGGCAAAATTTTTGCGTTAAAATGTATCGCTAGTCAGATTTATCGTTAGTCGATGCCATCGCTGGTCGCGGGTCCACTGTACTAGTACGTCAAAAGCCCTGGGTCGTAAGCCATAGTAGTACGGCCGAAACCCACATTTGGGGCGCTAGCGGTAAGAATGTATATATACATTTGGACCATTTAGGGGTTAATCCAAAAACATGGTTGGAGTTTTTTTTCTCATTATGCAGTGCACGCTGCAGGATTTTTCTTTATACAGTGCACACTGACTACACAGACCCATTCTCTCACATGTGGGCCTACCAGCTTTCTCCTGCTTGATTTGAAGCCGCTAGAATTATTGAGTACAGGTACCATCCGACTTACGACCAAGCTTGGTTCTGACCAACCAGTCATAAGTCAAAATGGACGTAAGTCAAACCTTTGAAAATTGCCGACATACTGGGTAGGGCATAATATCAAACCTTTCCTATATAAACTACCTACATAGTACTGTAATGTAATGTACAATCATTATTTCATTCTTTTTATAATAATTTACTTTTATTGTTATATTTTAATTATTTATGTACTGTATATAATGTACACATGGTAGTGAACTGTATTGTAAATTTTACATCGCATACAGTATCATATGTTACTGTTATCTTAATGTATTGTCGACACAGTGGAATGGGAGAATATCACTGGTAGTGTCATCCTGCCAGAATGTAGTATAACCCATACCCTAAGTAAAGAGAAACAACTCTGGAACATGTGTAATACGTAGCTGGCCTCCTGGCTGGCTGGGTGGGTGGGTGGGTGGGTGATTGGCTGACTGAATGTGGCTCTCTCTCTCTCTCTCTCTGTATCTCTCTCTCTCTCTCTCTCTCTGTCTGTCTGTCTGTCTCTCTGTCTGTCTGTCTGTCTGTCTGTCTGTCTGTCTCTCTCTCTCTCTCTCTCTCTCTCTCTCTCTCTCTCTCTCTCTCTCTCTCTCTCTCTCTCTCTCTCTCTCTCTCTCTCTCTCTCTCTCACACACACAGGTACACGTAAGTGAAGTTATCATACATAGTATAAATTACCTAGGATAACCCAAAAAATCCAGACAAAGTGCTATACAGTGGATCTGTGCTCCAGTGCCCTAAATTAATAATATTAATAATAATAATAATTATTATTATTATTATTACAATACATATGTACTACTACTAATATTATTATTATTAAACTATAATATAATAATCGTGTCCACTCATTACTTACCTTAAAACATCTGTAGTCTTAATGTAGAGTGAGAGGTGAGTAAACAAGATTAAATGAGCAAACAAGAGAGAGAATGAGAGTGTAGAAGGTTCACGAGTTATGTAAACAAACTAGTTGTTGTTGTTGTTGTTGTTATCAGCCCGGACACGAATGGTTTTTGTTCACTGTCAAGCCGACCAGAAAAACATCTCATATTTGTTAATTTATATGTTTATATGTTATGTAGCATGTTTATTATGTAATTTTGAAAAAAAATCATAGATGGGTTAAGCAAACTGTCTATATTATCGTTTTATACACATTTAATGCGCCTCAGTAATTATTATTGTGTTATTATCATTATTAATATGGCATCTTCAAGGCCAATTACACTCCTTATGAGTGGCTTTGAGACAGACAAGCAGACAGAAAGACAGACACAGGTAGACAGAAAGACAGACACAAGTAGACAGAAAGACAGACACACAGGTTGACAGAAAGACACACAAGTAGACAGAAAGACAGACACACAGGTAGACAGAAGGACACACAGGTAGACAGAAAGACACACACAGGTAGACAGAAAGACAGACACACACAGGTAGACACACACACACAGGTAGACATAGACACACAGGTAGACAGAAAGACAGACACACAGGTAGACAGAAAGACACACAGGTAGACAGACACACAGGTAGACATAAAGACAGACACAGGTAGACATAAAGACAGACACACAGGTAGACAGAAAGACAGACACACAGGTAGACAGAAAGGCAGACACAGGTAGATAGACCCACAGGTAGACAAAGACAGACACACAGGTAGACAGAAAGACAGACACACAGGTAGACAGAAAGACACACAAGTAGACAGAAAGACAGACACACAGGTAGACAGAAAGACAGACACACAGGTAGACAGAAGGACAGACACACAGGTAGACAGAAAGACACACACAGGTAGACATAAAGACAGACACACAGGTAGACAGAAAGATAGACACACAGGTAGACAGAAAGACAGACACAGGTAGATAGACAGACACACAGGTAGACAAAGACAGACACACAGGTAGACAGAAAGACAGACACACAGGTAGACAGACACACAGGTAGACAGAAAGACACACAAGTAGACAGAAAGACAGACACACAGGTAGACAGAAGGACAGACACACAGGTAGACAGAAAGACACACACAGGTAGACAGAAAGACAGACACACACAGGTAGACAGAAAGACAGACACACAGGTAGACAGACACACACAGGTAGACATAGACACACAGGTAGACAGAAAGACAGACACACAGGTAGACAGAAAGACAGACACACAGGTAGACAGACAGACACAGGTAGACATAAAGACAGACACAGGTAGACATAAAGACAGACACACAGGTAGACAGAAAGACAGACACACAGGTAGACAGAAAGACAGACACACAGGTAGACATAGACACACAGGTAGACAGACACACACAGGTAGACATAGACACACAGGTAGACAGAAAGACAGACACACAGGTAGACAGAAAGACAGACACACAGGTAGACAGAAAGACACAGGTAGACAAAGACAGACACAGGTAGACATAAAGACCGACACACAGGTAGACAAAGACAGACACACAGGTAGACAGAAAGACAGACACACAGGTAGACAGACAGATAAACAGACACACAGAGATACAGACACACAGAGATACAGACAGACACAGATATACAGTAGGCCCCCGCCTTACGATGGCATCGCGTTATGTTAAATCCGCCATACAATACATTTGAACGCAAAAATTTTGCCTCGCCTCACGCTAAAAAACTCACCTCACGCGATTCGTCTGGGACGCATCCCATGCGTGGCCTCAATGCCAGTGTTTACAAGCCAGCCAGTGCAGTCGCATCTACGCATACATTCGGTACACTTCACATTATCCCAGTATTTTTAGTGCTTGTAACTGCAAAATAAGTCACCATGGACCTCAAGAAAGCTTCTAGTGCCATCCCTGTGGTAAAAAGGGTGAGAATTAGTATGGAATTGAAAAAAGAGATTAAGGAAATGTGTGCAAAGTGGGTTGAACTGCAAACCTTTATAGATGAAAATCACCCTGACACAGCTACTGCAAGCCGTGTTGGCAACCTGTACAATGACAATGTTATGGCCCATTTTAGGAAAGTCTTAAAGGAATGGGAGGTACAGAGCTCTATGGACAGATATGTTGTGCGACAAAGGTCCAGTGACTCTCAAGCTGGTCCTAGTGGCATTAAAAGAAGAGAGGAAGTAACCCTGGAAAAGGACTTGCTACCTCAAGTCCTAATGGAAGGGGATTCCCCTTCTAAATAATAACAACCACACTCTCCCCTCCTCCCATCCCATCAATCATCACCAGATCTTCAATAAAGGTAAGTGTCATGCATTCTATTCTTAGATGAGTATTAACTGTGCATGTCTTCTTCAGTTTGTGTGTATTAAAACTAATATTTCATGTGGTAAAAAAAAAAAATTTCATACTTTGGGGTGTCTTGCACGGATTAATTTGACTTCCATTATTTCTTATGGGGAAAATTAATTCGCCTTATGATAATTTCGGCATACAATGAGCTCTCAGAAATGGATTAATATTGTAAGGCGGGGCTCCACTGTACAGGCAGACAGATGTAGACAGGTTTATGTGCAACGGTGAAAACAAATAGAGAGTTCAAGAGTAAGAGCCTTTCTTGCCGCAATCTCCAGTGCAAGATTCAGACTTCATCTTAGGGGCCATGGTGAAATTTACTTTCCAGTTAGTACAGTTAATACAGTATGATGCTGCTGATAGGGCAGGGTTACTCAAACTGATGCTGCCTGCATGACACATTGCCACCGCAAGTATCATCAAATATTGTACAGCGGTGTTCATCAGCCGGCCCAGCCCAGCTGCCAGATGCATGGTCGCAAGTCGAGTGGACGTATGTCGAGCAGGTCATAAGTTGGATGGTAGGTGTACAGTGGAACCTCAAAAATCGAACTTAATCCGTTCCAGGAGCTAGTTCTAAATTCGAAAAGTCTGAAATTCGAAGCAATATTTCCCATAAGAAATAATGGAAATACAATTAATCCGTTCCAGAAACCCAAAAATATTCACACAAAAATTACATTTTATAGAGATTAATTACAGTTTTACATACAACAAATACTATAGTTTTTAATTATGTATAGTAATACATATAAAATAACATTTTTACTTACCTTTATTGAAGATTGGTGATGGCATCTGGAAGACAGGGAGGAGGAGAGAGGGAGCTGGGGTTAGTGTTTGGAAGGAGAATCCCCTTCCATGAGGACTTCAGGTAAAGCCCTCTCTGGGGTTACTTCCCTTCTCTGTCTTTTAATGCCACTAGGACCAGCTTGAGAGTCACTGGACCCCTGTCTCACAAAATAACTATCCACAGTCCTCTGTTTCTGGTGCCTCTTTAACATTTCCCTAAAATGGGACATGGTTCTGTCATTAACTTGTTGAAAAGATGGCTTGTTTCAGCTTGCTCAGGGTGGTACTTCTGCACAAACATTTGGACATCATTCCACTTGGCACAAATCTCCTTAATCTTTGAAGGCACATCATCCACTCCCTCTTCCTCCTCCTCTGAAGCAAGTTCCTCAGCTGTGGTCTGATACTGCTCCAGATGAGGCTCTTGCAGCTCTTCAGTGGTTAGCTCTTCCCTCTGGTCCTCCACCAACTCTTCCACATCCTCACCACTCACCTCCAACCCCAGGGTGTTCCCCAATGCCACAATAGAGTCCACAACAGGCAGAGGGTGAGCTGGGTCAGGGTCAGGGTCAGCCTCAAACCCTTCAAAATCCCTCTTTTGGACACAATCTGGCCACAATTGTCTCTAAGCAGGGTTCAAAGTCCTGGAAGTCACTCCCTCCCAAGCCTTACCTATAAGGCTTATGGAGTTGTAGATGCTGAAGTAATTCCTCCAGAACTCTCTTAGGGTCAACTTAGTGTCTGTGGTCACTTCAAAGCACTTTTCAAACACAGCTTTTGTGTAGAGTTTTTTGAAGTTAGAAATGACCTGCTGGTCCATGGGCTGGAGGAGAGGAGTGGTGTTAGGAGGCAAGAACTTCACTTTTATAAAACTGAAGTCCTTAGACAAGAGGTCTAGTAAGTTTGGAGGATGAGCAGGAGCATTGTCCATTAACAGGAGGCACTTGAGTGGCAATTTCTTTTCCTGGAGGTATTTTTTCACACTGGGGCCAAACACTTCATAGACCCACTCTTTCAAAATTTGTCTTGTGACCCATGCCTTATGATTAGCTTTCCACAAGACACATAACTTGTTCTTAAAGACATTGTTTTTCTTAAACACTCTGGGATTTTCTGAATGATACACAAGTAAAGGCTTCACTTTAAAATCACCACTAGCATTAGCACAGAACAAAAGAGTAAGCCTGTCTTTCCTAGGCTTGTGTCCTGGCAGTGCCTTTTCCTCCTGTGTGATGAAGGTCCTTTTTGGCATTTTCTTCCAAAACAAGCCTGTTTTGTCACAATTAAACACTTGCTCAGGTTTGAATTCTTCACTGTCTATGTACCCCTTAAACTCCTGTACAAACTTCTCAGCCTCCTGTTTGTCTGAACTGGCTGCCTCACCATGTCTTACAACATTGTGTATGCCACTACGCTTCTTAAATCTGTCAAACCAGCCTCTGCTGGCCTTAAATTCACTATCAGCACTGGTTCCAGGAGTTTTCTGTACCAGATCGGCATGCAACTTCCTTGCCTTTTCGCAAATAATCGTCTCTGAAACACTATCACCTGCAATCTCTTTACCCTTGATCCACACCAGCAACAACTTCTCAACCTCTTCAACTATTTGTGGTCTTTTTTTGGTTAGCATATTTAACACCTTTCGCAACATCAGCTTCCTTAATTTGTTCTTTCTTTGCCAGGATAGAACCGATGGTCGACTTGTTTTTCCCATACATCCTGGCAAGTTCAACAAGTCTCACACCACTCTCATACTTCTGTATTATTTCCTTCTTCACATCTATGGTGTTTCTCACTGTTTCTCACTTTCTTTACCACAGGGGTACCACTAGCAAGTTTCTTTGGGCCCATGGCAGCTTATTTCACAATCCCACAAGCACTAAACACAACAAAATAATCGTAAAATATGTGAATGAGAGCGCAGGTTAGTGTTCATTCAAGCATAAACAAAGCTAGACTGCTCACGGCGCCTGCGCGGGGACGTGGACAGAGCGGGCCGGCAGACAGGTCCTATACCCGGTGGTCCGAAAATAGGGGCGCGTTCGATAATAGGGACACAGTTTGTCCGAAAAAATGGTCCTATTTTCAAAACGTTCGATATGTGATACATTTGATTTTTGAGGTTCCACTGTATATATATGTCTGAAACACTGGCTCATAAAATGTACATATAGGGCCGAAACCATCAAAGGGTTAAAGCATTGTATGGGCCCTACAGGTTTAGCGCTTCAACACATATAATTCATGTACACATCATTTATTCATCATCTATTTTACCAAGTTTTATCAAACTACAGGAAGACTGATTTTTTTTTTTTTTTTTTCAACAAGTTGGCCGTCTCCCACCGAGGCAGCGTGACCCAAAAAAGAAAGAAAATCCCCAAAAAGAAAATACTTTCATCATCATTCAACACTTTCACCACACTCACACATTATCACTGTTTTTGCAGAGGTGCTCAGAATACAACAGTTTAGAAGCATATACGTATAAAGATACACAACATATCCCTCCAAACTGGTAAATTATTAGGTTTAGCATTTTCTTGTGTTATGGTAACTTAGTTACAAGATAAACATGAAACAAGCCAGGGATATGAAGAATGTGCTTAGTTCTCATTCGTTTATGTAAAGCAGTGAAACTAGTACAGTGGACCCCAGGTATTCGATATTAATCAGTTCCTGAGAGCTCATCGAATACCAATAATATCGAAAACCGAATCAATTTTCCTCATAAGAAATAATGAAAATCAAATTAATCCATGCAAGACACCCAAAAGTATGAAAAAAAAAATTTTATTACATGAAATATTAAGTTTAATGCAATAGAATAATTACAATAACAATAAAATAATTGACACTTACCTTTAATGAAGATCTGGTGATGATTGATGGGATGGAAGGAGGGGAGAGGTGTTAGTATTTAGAAGGGGAATCCCCTTCCATTAGGACTTGAGGTAGCAAGTCCTTTTCCAGGGTTACTTCCCTTCTTTTAATGCCACTAGGACCAGCTTGAGAGTCACTGGACCTCTGTCGCACAACAAATCTGTCCATAGAGCTCTGTACCTCCCGTTCCTTTACGATTTGTCTAAAATGGGCCACAACATTGTCATTGTAATAGCTGTGTTAGGGTGATTTTCATCCATAAAGGTTTGCACTTCAACCCACTGTGCACACATTTCCTTAATTTTTGAAGTAGGCACAATGTATTCCACAACTGGTATAGGCTTCTCAGGGTTAGCCCCAAACCCTTCAAAATCTTTCTTAATTTCCATACTAATTCTCACCGTTTTTACCACAGGGTTGGCACTAGAAGCTTTCTTGGGGCCCATGGTGACTTATTTTGCAGAAACAAGCACCAAACACAGTGATAATATGGAATGTACCGAATGTATCCTTAGATGTGCGCACACTGGCTGACTTGTAAACACTGGCACACAAGGGGCAGTTCAGGCCACATGTGGACAGGTCTCGTACGAATCGTTTTGAATACCGGGTTTTCAATCGAATACCGAGGAAAATTTTTTGCAATATAATGCATCGAATACCGGATTTATCGAATACCAATGCCATCGAATACCAGGGTCCACTGTATATGGGTTCTTCAGCACAAGAAGTGATGAGACTCAATCCTTCATCACCCATCTTAGCAGAATGATTTGTTCATGTGTACATCATTTTATGAGCATTATTTGTATAAATTAAAGAGAAATCTGTAAGAGGCACTAATTTTATAAACTTTTGATTACAAATATTCAAACAACAGTATACAGTAGTAGGATACATCTCTCCACCCTCTGCAAGTAGCACACATTTGAATTGGGTCTATCCTCACTTTCCTTTAATCAGAACTGACTGCATCCTATTTCCCCAGGAACTACATGACCCCTGTGGGTTTAGAGCAGGGGTTTGCAGCCCCCCCAGCCCGTGGGCCACATCCGGCACACAAGAGGTTTTCGTCCGACCCGCCAGCTTAACACTTGGACACTAATTACAATGGACCCATGGATTAAGACGTCATCGGATTAAGTAATAATCGGATTAAGTAACGTTTTTGTGTCAAAATATTGGCTTGGTTAACGACACTGAACTCAGTTAAAGTCATTCATCCCGAACGTGTCCGGGCACCCGGACACTCCATGTACAGCCAGCGTGCCATTGTTTACCAGCCAGTGAGGATGATTCTACACATACATGCGATACATTTTGTGTTATTCCATTGTTTTTAGTGCTTGTAACTGCTAAATAAGCCACCATGGGCCCAAAGAAAGCTTCTAGTACCAGCCCTTTGGTAAAGAGGGTGAGAAACACTATAGAATTCAAGAAAACTTTGTAGAAAGATACAAAAATGGAGGTGGCAGAGGGTAGTAGTGATGGTGGTACACCAGCCAGGGTACTTCCCCACACACCAGCCAGGGTACTTCCCCACACACCAGCCAGGGTACTTCCCCACACACCAGCCAGGGTACTTACCCACATACCAGCCAGGGTACTTACCCACATACCAGCCAGGGTACTTCCCCACACACCAGCCAGGGTACTTCCCCACATACCAGCCAAGATACTTCCCCACACACCTGCCATGGTACTTCCCCACATACCAGCCAGGGTACTTCCCCACACACCAGACAGGGTACTTCCCCACACACCAGCCAGGGTACTTACCCACACACCAGCCAGGGTACTTCCCCACATACCAGCCAGTGTACTTCCCCACATATCAGCCAGGGTACTTACCCACACACCAGCCAGGGTACTTACCCACATACCAGCCGGGGTACTTTCCCACATACCAGCCAGGGTACTTCCCCACATACCAGCCAGGGTACTTCCCCACATACCAGCCAGGGTACTTCCCCACATACCAGCCAGGGTACTTCCCCACACACCAGCCAGGGTACTTCCCCACATACCAGCCAGGGTACTTCCCCACATACCAGCCAGTGTACTTCCCCACATACCAGCCAGGGTACTTCCCCACATACCAGCCAGGGTATTTCCCCACATACCAGCCAGGGTACTTCCCCACACACGAGCCAGGGTACTTCCCCACATACCAGCCAGGGTACTTCCCCACATACCAGCCAGTGTACTTCCCCACATACCAGCCAGGGTACTTCCCCACATACCAGCCAGGGTAATTCCCCACATACCAGCCAGGGTACTTCCCCACACACATGATTTGAACTGAGTGGGACTTGCACTTGAGTGAATAAAATTATCAAAGCTTATTGCTTGGGAAGTATTGAAAATTGGGTTGGGCAAATACAATTCTGTAAGTGTGATGGTTTGTGAAGGACATGCCTAGTATGGGCCAACAGGCCTGCTGCAGTGTTCCTGCTTTCTTATGTGCAAACATTTATGGATGAACATCACCCTGACACAGCTGTTGCAGGCCATGCTGGCAACATCTACAATGACAATGTTGTGTCCCATTTTAGGGAAATCTTAAAGAGATGCCAGAAACAGAGCTCTCTGGACAGATATTCAGTGCCACAGGTGTGCAGTCACTCTCAAGCTGGTCCTAGTGGCATTAAAAAACAAAGAAGGGAAGTAACCCCAGAAAAGGATTTGGTATCTGAAGTCTTTATGGAAGGGGATTCCCCTTCCAAACAATAGTACACCTCCATCCTCTCCCCTCCTCCTGTCTCATCACTCATTACTAGTCTTCAATAAAGGTAAGTGTCATTTTAGTAATGTTTTACTCTGCATGTCTCATTGTTTTCTGTGTAGGGAAATGCATATTTTATGTAAAAAAATTATTTTGTTTAATACTTTTGAGTGTCTGGAACAGATTACAGTAATCGGATTTCCATTATTTCTTATGGGGAAAATTAATTCGGATTAAGTCACATTCGGTATAAGACACTCTCTCTGAAACGGATTAATTACGTTATCTGAGGGTCCACTGTATCAAATTAGTATCGAATACAGATGCAGTAGTTTACTTCAAGGTGAAACAGTCCCTGGAAAAGTTACTTCGTATCCTCCCTCCTTAAAGTTTTTCATCAGAGTTTGTTGTCTGGTGGTAAAATAATTGTACAGTAGGTATCTGCATTTGATAATAATGTTTATTTAATTATTTGTGATAAATTGTGTTAAGTATTATTAGAATTGGGCCAAAATTGGTTTAAACAACTAATGGCAACAATGAGTTTGAGAAAAAAAAATTTATATTACATTTAATAATATGGCCCTCCTCCAAGAGACTGCATAGCTGTATGGCCCTCTCTTTCCAAAAGGTTGCTGACCCCTGGTTTAGAGCATCTACATACATTACAGTTTAACTGTCTATGACTGCCTAGCTTGAGGTCTGAATGTAACATACTTATGTATGAGGCTGGACACAGATATGCACAAATTAATTGCAAAGGGATTAAAGTTCTTTTGTGGATTTCCTTTCACAGAGGCCTTCAGGAATGTGGTGAAGTCAATTACATGGATAAGTCAGCAATAAATAATACAATGGCAAATATAATTTTGGTGCCTTAAACTCTTAAACACAAGTTTAAAAAAACATTGTTAGACAAGAAGTTACCAACATGTCGAAAGTAGAAAAGAACAGAAAGGAACTAGGTAGTTTGTTGCCCATCATGATTATTACAATATTACAAATTTGGTAATGAAGTTTCTAGGGGAATCTAAACTAACTGGCATATACCATTACCAAACCTGCAATATGCAATATAGCCCAGAGTACAAAAACACATACAATACTGTTTAATCTTTACTAGTAAAATATTGTTTAACATAAAAGAGTATTTTCTTTGATTTACAAAGAATCATTATAAAATAAGAGTATATTCTTTGGCATTATTATCACATTACAATAACAGTTAGTCATGACCCTACCTACCCCGTGTCACTTGACACTACCATTCATCAAGTGTCATGACACTCCTACTAATCCGTGTCACAAGACAACCTTGTCTCTGTGTTATGATGCTCCTTCTCTCTGTGTCACAAGACACCCTTTTCTCTGTGCCACACGACATGCCTTCTTTCCGTGTCACAAGACACCCTGTTCTCTGTGTCACTCGACACCCTGTTCTCTGTGTCATGATACTCCTTCTGTGTCACAAGACACTACCTTTTGTACAGGGTTACATGATACCTTGCAAATGACATATGATTTGTGTTACATCCTTTACCTGTGTTATTGCTAACACAAACTCTCACACGACACAGTTAACACTACCGTTTGTGTCACACGTGACACCTTGACAGTGTCTTCACATGACACTACCTCGACTGTGTCTTCACATGACACTACCTCGACTGTGTCTTCACACGACGCTACCTCGACTGAGTCTTCACACGACACTACCTCGACTGGGTCTTCACACGACACTACCTCGACTGTGTCTTCACACAACACTACCTTGACTGTGTCTTCACACGACACTATCTCGACTGTCTTCACACGACTCTAACTCGACTGTGTCTTCACATGACACTACCTTGACTGTATCTTCACACGACACTACCTCGACTGTGTCTTCACATGACACTACCCCAACTGTGTCTTCACACGACACTACCTCGACTGTGTCTTCACATGACACTACCTCGCCAGTGTCTCGCACAACGTTGTGGGATAGCCAGTAGAAAACCAAATGCAGTTGGTGTGTGTCAAGCAGTGGTACACACACTCAGTGGTGAATACACTCTTTCTGAGGCCGTCTGGCTCAGTGAGCGGTGGTGAACACTCTCTGTGGTGAATACTCTCTTTCTGACACTGAGGCCGGCTGAGCAGCCCCCTACATTGGTGTGCTGACATCACACAGGGTACTGCCAGGTAATAACCATAGCAGCACCCAAGTGGTCATTCAACCACCTCCCTTTATTTGTTCTTTTCTGGGTTTGCAACAATAATGAAATATGTCAGTTAAACCATGTCTATGGAGAAAGTTAAAAAACCAACAAATCACAAGATGCCACTGCTAGACTGTAAGTATCTATCTTCTCCAGGGAGGTTCCTTCATGCTGGTAATGGGCTCTTGATCCAAGAAACTGAACTTGTCCTTCCCTTCTTCAGACTGAACCTGACTGCTTCTGATTCCCAGATGCAGTATGACACCTAAAAGCTTAGTGCTCTCCCTAAATATAACAATAAGTATCTATGACTGGTCAGTTGTATATGAAGTGTGACAGAGACAGGAACTTACACTAGAACATTAGTACTTTAAAATGGCAACACACAGATAAGAATTAATGGATCAATGCTTCGGAATTCTTAGATATGCATTTAATTTGTATACAGTGGTCCTTCAATTATCGTCCTTAATCCATTCCTGGAAGTGGGACTATTATCGAAATAGATGATTTTCGAATCAATTTTCCCCATAAGAAATAATGTAAATCCAATTAATTCATTCCAGACACCCAGAAGTATCAACAACAATTTTTTTTTTTACCTAAAAGATAGATTTACATGCACAAAAGAATGAACATTCAACATGACAGTTACCTTTATTGAAGGCTGTTGTTGATGAATGGAAGACAGGGAGGAGGAGAGAGGGAAGAGAGGTTATTGTTTGGAAGGGGAATCCCCCTCCATAAGGACTCTAGGTCACTTCAGGGGTCACTTCCCTAGCATAAATATAGATTTACATGCAGAAGAAAATGCCAAATAAATGTAAAGCACTAATAAAATGTATAAATGAACATTGGTAATAGGGGTAGTTGATGAGTGGAACGGTCTGCCTAGGGTGATCGAAGCTAAAATATTGGGTAGTTTCAAATTTAGGTTGGATAAATACACAAGGGGTTGGATTTGAGTCGGACTTGCACCTGAGCTTATTGCTTGGGTAGCATTTGTTCTGTTAGTAGGTTGGATTTGTGAAGGACCGGCCTAGTGTGGGTGAACAGGCTTATTGCAGTGTTCCTCCTTTCTTATGTTCTAAAAGCTATGGCTTGGGTAGTTTCAAATTTAGGCTGGATAAATACACAAGTGAGAGGGGTTGGATTTGAGTCGGACTTGCACCTGAGATTATTGCTTGGATAGCATTTGTTCTGTTAGTGGGCTAGATTTGTGAAGGACCCACCTAGTATGGGCCAGCAGGCCTCTTGCAGTGTTCCTACTTTCTTAAGTTCTTATTTAACATCACACTTACCAGTAGGGTGATCGAGGCTAGGACCTTGGGTAGCTTTAAGAAGAGATTGGACAAATATATGAGTTGGAGGAGCTGAGTTTGATTTGTGTCATTGGGTACGGGAGTAAATTCTTGGGTAGCTTTGGGTAGAGGTCATTTTGATAAAGACCTGCCTTGTATGGGCCAATAGAACTGCAGTGTTCTTCCATTGTTATGTTCTTAGTGGGAAGGATTGTAAAGGACCTGCCTAGTATGGGCCAGCAGGCCTACTGCAGTGTTCCTCCTTTCTTATGTTCTTATTGGAGATTTGTTTGTGTGAGGGAGGGATGGCAAGTTTATTGTTGGAGAATATGACACTAATATCAACTCTATGGCTTATTAATCTATCACAATTCAACTAATATGACATAATAAACAATATTAATAACATAGAAACATGGAATATACTCTAGAATGAATAAAATAAGTCATTATGTATGTCAAGAGAGGTGTTGTGTTGTTGTTGGGTATATAAGGGCCACTGAGTGTAAGCCGTCCATAATGGTGGTGAAGCAGCAGCTGAGGCAGCGGTGTTTTCTGTAGCCCTATATAACTCCAACAATATTGGAGAAGTTGGTAGAATCGCTGAATCACTAAAGAAGGAACCCTCTACCACCATCACTACGACCTTCTACCACTATTACAACTGTTACCACCATCACTACTACCTTCTACCACCATCATTACCACCATCAACCACTATCACAACTGCTTCCACTCTACCACCACCACCACCTTTGTATTTTTCTACAAGCTTTTTCATAAATTATGTGTTTCTCACATTCTTTACCAAAGGGCTGGCACTAGAAGCTTTCTTTGGAGCCATGGTAGCTTATTTAGCCCTTGCAAGCACTAAAATCAATGGAATATTATGAAATATTTCGTAGGAGCACGTGAGGGGACCGTCGCTCACTGGTAAACAATGGCACACTGGCTGGGAAGGCGGCCCAGGCGGATCAGAGCGTGAGTACCTGTCCCGGACGAAGGACGATTAGCGAGTTAACGGACCATTTGCGAGCCAATGTTTAGACGAAATAATGGGACTATTTCCGAAATGGACGACTTTCAGGCCGGACGATTAATGAGGGACCACTGTACTTTTATTACTATTATTTGCAGTAGTAGTAGTAATGTATGTTATTACACTTCAAATATACAGTTTTGTTGCGAGTGAGGAGGTAAGCATTTCGCTGGTACATGCTAGACTGCCAACATGCCAGACAGTCACCCTGTGACATCGCACATGAACACTCTTTATGCAAGTATGTATGTGTAGATATGTAATAAATGTACAGTATGTGTATGCATAGGTATCTGAATTTATGACAGAGAAATCATTTCATGTTGTAAGTGATCCAAATATTACTAAATATATACAGTGGAACCTGTACTTATGAGTTTAACCCGTTCCGTGACCTTGCTCACATCTGGATTTGCTCGTTTGCAGTCAAATTTCCTCATTTAAATTAACTGAAATGCAATTAATCTGTTCTGGCTCTCAGGAGGCACAAGATACTTCAATATTTTGCTAATATCATCTATACAGCTTATTTATCTATCACAATTCATCTAATTTTTTTTTTTTATTATTATCACACCGGCCGATTCCCACCAAGGCAGGGTGGCCCGAAAAAGAAAAACTTTCACCATCATTCACTCCATCACTGTCTTGCCAGAAGGGTGCTTTACACTACAGGTTTTAAACTGCAACATTAACACCCCTCCTTCAGAGTGCAGGCACTGTACTTCCCATCTCCAGGACTCAAGTCCGGCCTGCCGGTTTCCCTGAATCCCTTCATAAATGTTACTTTGCTCACACTCCAACAGCACGTCAAGTATTAAAAACCATTTGTCTCCATTCACTCCTATCAAACACGCTCACGCATGCCTGCTGGAAGTCCAAGCCCCTCGCACACAAAACCTCCTTTACCCCCTCCCTCCAACCCTTCCTAGGCCGACCCCTACCCCGCCTTCCTTCCACTACAGACTGATACACTCTTGAAGTCATTCTGTTTCGCTCCATTCTCTCTACATGTCCGAACCACCTCAACAACCCTTCCTCAGCCCTCTGGACAACAGTTTTGGTAATCCCGCACCTCCTCCTAACTTCCAAACTACGAATTCTCTGCATTATATTCACACCACACATTGCCCTCAGACATGACATCTCCACTGCCTCCAGCCTTCTCCTCGCTGCAACATTCATCACCCACGCTTCACACCCATATAAGAGCGTTGGTAAAACTATACTCTCATACATTCCCCTCTTTGCCTCCAAGGACAAAGTTCTTTGTCTCCACAGACTCCTAAGTGCACCACTCACTCTTTTTCCCTCATCAATTCTATGATTCACCTCATCTTTCATAGACCCATCCGCTGACACGTCCACTCCCAAATATCTGAATACGTTCACCTCCTCCATACTCTCTCCCTCCAATCTGATATTCAATCTTTCATCACCTAATCTTTTTGTTATCCTCATAACCTTACTCTTTCCTGTATTCACCTTTAATTTTCTTCTTTTGCACACCCTACCAAATTCATCCACCAATCTCTGCAACTTCTCTTCAGAATCTCCCAAGAGCACAGTGTCATCAGCAAAGAGCAGCTGTGACAACTCCCACTTTGTGTGTGATTCTTTATCTTTTAACTCCACGCCTCTTGCCAAGACCCTCGCATTTACTTCTCTTACAACCCCATCTATAAATATATTAAACAACCACGGTGACATCACACATCCTTGTCTAAGGCCTACTTTTACTGGGAAATAATTTCCCTCTTTCCTACATACTCTAACTTGAGCCTCACTATCCTCGTAAAAACTCTTCACTGCTTTCAGTAACCTACCTCCTACACCATACACTTGCAACATCTGCCACATTGCCCCCCTATCCACCCTGTCATACGCCTTTTCCAAATCCATAAATGCCACAAAGACCTCTTTAGCCTTATCTAAATACTGTTCACTTATATGTTTCACTGTAAACACCTGGTCCACACACCCCCTACCTTTCCTAAAGCCTCCTTGTTCATCTGCTATCCTATTCTCCGTCTTACTCTTAATTCTTTCAATTATAACTCTACCATACACTTTACCAGGTACACTCAACAGACTTATCCCCCTATAATTTTTGCACTCTCTTTTATCCCCTTTGCCTTTATACAAAGGAACTATGCATGCTCTCTGCCAATCACTAGATACCTTACCCTCTTCCATACATTTATTAAATAATTGCACCAACCACTCCAAAACTATATCCCCACCTGCTTTTAACATTTCTATCTTTATCCCATCAATCCCGGCTGCCTTACCCCCTTTCATTTTACCTACTGCCTCACGAACTTCCCCCACACTCACAACTGGCTCTTCCTCACTCCTACAAGATGTTATTCCTCCTTGCCCTATACACGAAATCACAGCTTCCCTATCTTCATCAACATTTAACAATTCCTCAAAATATTATGTCATCTAATATGACATAATAAACAATATAAATAACATAGAAACTTGATATATATACTCTAGAATGAATAAAATGTCATTATGTGAAAAGTGGAGGAGGCCACAATCGCTCCCGCATTGTTGTGGTAATCACTGCCATCTAGTGATGGACTTTGGAAGCTGTCATTTATTATAAATATTATACAGGAAGGCCCCGCTTTACGGCGTTTCACTTTACGGCGTTCCACTAATACGGACATTTCAAATTATGACCAAAACTCACTATACGGCTCCCCCCACCTGACTTTCTAATACGGTCACCGTGCCCCACCCTGTTTGTTTACATTCTCCATGAGCTCAGTAAGCACTAAGTCTCTCCATTTTGTCTGGAAACTCCAAAATTTCAAATGTTTTTAAAAGTTATTTCATATTTTATATATACTCTGATAATTATACTTATGTATACCTGTACCTAAATAAACTTACATACTGTGCTGGCATGCAGGTACACATTAAAATTGGTAAGTGTCTTATGTCTCCAGACGTCATATTAGTAATGATAATAATAATCATCGAGTCATTTAAATGTCGTATATTACGTTAATATACACATTTTCATTAATCCATCCATGATATTTTTTTCAAAATTATATAATAAACACGATGCATAACATATAAATAAGATAAATACACCCCACAGTAGAATAAATAAACATAAATGTGAGATGTGGTAGCAGACGACTTGCACAAGTGACGCCATATTAGAAATGATAATAATAATAATAATAATACTCACCGAGTCTCATTAAATGTCGTATATTACGGTAATATACACATTTTCATTAATCCATCCATGATATTTTTTTCAAAATTATATAATAAACACGATGCATAACATATAAATAAGATAAATACACCCCACAGTAGAATAAATAAACATAAATATAAGATGTGGGAGCCACATAACTTGTACAAGTGACGGCAAGAATAACATTTTCTCTAATCTAACATAAGAGAAAATGTGTTACTGGGGGTAACTGTAGAAAATTATTCCTTTCGTATGTATGTAAGTTTATTCAGGTATACACAAATACAGTTACATAGATTATCATACATAACAACATACGTGTAGAGAACCTAGGATAACCCAAAAAAGTCAGTGTGACTTATTTCCATTGCCTTCACTCATAGCTTCATTTCTTCTCAAAATGATGTTACATGAGAATGGGAGTGTTCTTCTTTATTAATTCTACCATATCAATGTAGAGACAACCTGTACACAATGTAACTTGTACACAAACCAGACGTGTACACTTCGTTTGTTTACAAAACTTACATTCGCCTGGTTTGTTTACATAACTCTGCGCCTGTCCCCTCTCATGTACTCATTCTTTCTCTCTCTCATTTATTCGTTTTATCTCATTTACTTACTCCTGACCCTACATTAAGACTACAAATATTTTAAGGTAAGTAATGAGTGAACTGTATATACATTTCATCGCTCTGGGATGCTTAAATATCATAGAATAGTATGTGTGGGTGGGGTGGCCTGGTAAGGTAGCCTGGCTATTACCATACATACCACACTTGATTTCTTACAATAAATACTACTTGTCTCACCCTAGATTAAGACTATAAATATTTTAAGGTAAGTAATGAGTGCACTATTGCACTATTGTGCTCTATTGTTTTTTGATGCCTGGTTCTATTGCTAACTTAATATATGTTAGTGTAAACTTGTTATCTAGTGTTTGTATGCATTTATAAGTGGAAAAAAAGGGTGTTCCACTTTACGGCGGTAGCCTGGAACCTAACCTGCCGTATAAGTGGGGCCCTCCTGTATTGTACATTATTATTATACATGTACAGTGGACCCTCGTTTTTCGTAATTAATCTGTTCAAGAGAGCATGACTAATGGTGAAACTGACAATTTGCAAAACCATTTTCCCCATAAGAAATACAGTAGAACCTCAAAAATCGAACTTAATCCGTTCCAGGAGCTAGTTCTAAATTCGAAAGGTCTGAAATTCGAAGCAATATTTCCCATAAGAAATAATGGAAATACAATTAATCCGTTCCAGAAACCCAAAAATATTCACACAAAAAATACATTTTATAGAGATTAATTACAGTTTTACATACAACAAATACTATAGTTTTTAATTATGTACAGTAATACATATAAAATAACATTTTTACTTACCTTTATTGAAGATTGGTGATGGCATCTGGAAGATAGGGAGGAGAGAGGGAGTTGGGGTTAGAGTTTGGAAGGAGAATCCCCCTCCATGAGGACTTCAGGTAAAGCCCTCTCTGGGGTTACTTCCCTTCTCTGTCTTTTAATGCCACTAGGACAAGCTTGAGAGTCACTGGACCCCTGTCTCACAAAATAACTGTCCACAGTCCTCTGTTTCTGGTGCCTCTTTAACATTTCCCTAAAATGGGACATGGTTCTGTCACTGAACTTGTTGCAAAGATGGCTTGTTTCAGCTTGCTCAGGGTGGTACTTCTGCACAAACATTTGGACATCATTCCACTTGGCACAAATCTCCTTAATCTTTGAAGAAGGCACCTCATCCACTCCCTATATTAGCACCTTTTGCAACATCAGCTTCCTTGACTTATTCTTTCATTGACAGGATAGAACCAATGGTCGACTTGTTTTTCCCATACATCCTGGTAAGCTCAACGAGTCTCACACCACTCTCATACTTCTGTATTATTTCCTTCTTCACATCTATGGTGTTTCTCACTTTCTTTACCACAGGGGTACCACTAGCAAGTTTCTTTGGGCCCATGGCAGCTTATTGCACAGTCCCACAAGCACTAAATACAACAAAATAATCGTAAAATGCGTGAATGAGAGCACAGGTTAGTGTTCACTCAAGCATAAACAAAGCTAGACTGCTCACGGCGCCTGTGCGGGGACGCGGGTGGCAGACAGGTCCCGTACCCGGCGGTCCGAAAATAGGGGCGCATTCGATAATAGGGACACTGTCCAAAAAAATGGTCCTATTTTCGAAACGTTCAATATGTGATACGTTCGATTTTTGAGGTCCCACTGTAATGTAAATCCAATTAATCCATTTCAGACCAAAAGTATTAACAAAAAAAAATATTGTTTTTTTTACATGAAATATAGATTTACATACACAGAAAACAATGAGACATGAAGAATAAAACAATAATAACATCACACTTACCATTATTGAAGATTCTTGTTTGTCAATGAATAAAACATGTCATTACGTATGTTAGGAACTGTGGCGGCGGCAGGGGTGTGTGTTTGGAGGCAAGACAAGATAGTCCTTCAATATGACACTAATATCAACTCTAAGGCTTATTTAACTATCACAATTCATCTAATATGACATAATGAACAATATTAATAATATAAAAATATGACAGATACTCTAGAATGTATAAAAAATGTCATTACATATGTCATGAGTGGTGTTTTGTTGTTGAGTGCATAAGGGCCACTGAGAGCATAAGCCGTACATAGTGGTGGTGGAGGCGGCGGTGCTGTCAGTAGCTCTATAAAACTCCAACAACATTGCAGGAGTTAGGTTCATGCTGTCCTTTTTCTATCGATTAATTGCTTAACTTACATGCTACACTGTTAATGCTACACTTTATTGCTGGCTGCCGCTATAGCCTTTATCGACTCGTGCTGCTTTAGTATCATACATATCGTAGAATCACTGAATCACTGCAGAGGGAACATTCTCCACTTTCTTTTCCTCCTTCACTTTGGTACTTTGCTACGAATTCTTTCTTGAATTCTATCATGTTTCTCAACTTCTCTACCAAAGGTCTGGCACTAGAAATTTTCTTTGGGGCCATGGTGGCTTATTTAGCAGTTGCAAGAACTAAAATGAATGAAATATTACGAAATGTATCGTACCAACGCATGGGATCATCCTCACTCGCTGATAAACAATGGCACACTGGCTGTAAGTGGAGTGTGGGGCCGCTCAGGGCCATGCATAAGTGTCTAGGACAAACAACTATTTACGAGTCAAACGACGATTCGTGATGACACATTACGATTTTCGAAAATTATGACTTCCGACGCTTACGAAAAATGAGGGTCCACTGTATTATTATTACATGTACAGTGGTCCCTCAATAATCGTCCAGCCTGAAAGTCGTCCATTTCGGAAATAGTCCTGTTTTTTCGTCAAAATATTGGCTCGCAAATGGTCCGGTAACTCGCTAATAGTCCTTCGTCCCGGACACATACTCACGCTCTGAGCCGCCTCGGCCTTTCCTTCCCAGCCAGTGTGCCATTGTTTACCAGTGAGCGACGGTCCCCTCACATGCTCCAGCGAAATATTTCATAATATTCCATTTATTTTAGTGCTTGCAAGTTATTTAAGTGCTAAATAAGCTACCATGGCTCCAAAGAAAGCTCCTAGTGCCAAGCCTTTGGTAAAAAAGGTGAGAAATACGATTGAATTTAAGAAAAACATCATTGAACAATATGATAGTGGCATACATGTGGGCGAACTGGCCAGGATGTATAACAAATCCCGTACAACCATATCTTCCATCATAGCCAAGAAAAAGGAAATCAAGGACGCTGTTGTTGCAAAGGGACTAAATATGCTGACAAAAATGAGATCACCAGTACTCGAAGATGTTGAGAAGTTATTATTGGTGTGGATAAATGAGAAACAATTAGCAGGAGATAGTCTTATGACGTCGCTTATTTGTGAAAAGGCTAGGCAGTTGCATGATGATTTGGTAAAGAAATTGCCTGCAACTAGTGAGTGAATTTAAGGCCAGCAAAGGCAAATTTGAGAGATTTAAGAAGCGTACTGGCATACACAGTGTGGTAAGGCATGGTGAGGCTGCCAGTTCGGACCACAAGGCGGATGAAAAATATGTGCATGAATTCAAGGAGTACATAAACAGTGAAGGACTGAAACCTGAACAAGTGTTCAATTGTGATGAAACAGGCCTCTTTTGGAAGAAAATGCCAAAGAGGACCTACATTACTCAGGAAGAAAAGGCGCTGCCAGGACACAAGCCTATGAAAGACAGGCTGACGCTAATGTTCTGTGCTAATGCTAGTGGGGATTTCAAAGTGAAGCCGTTACTAGTGTACCATTCTGAAAATCCCAGAGTGTTCAAGAAAAACAATGTTATGAAGAGTAAATTGTGTGTGTTTTGGAGATCTAATAGTAAGGCATGGGTCACAAGGGACATTTTCGTCGAGTGGTTCAATGAAGTGTTTGGCCCTAGTGTGAAGAATTACCTTCTGGAAAAGAAACTGGATCTCAAGTGCCTCCTAATAATGGACAATGCACCTGCTCATCCTCCAAACTTGGATGACCTAATTCTGAAGGAGTCTGGGTTCATCACAGTTAAGTTCTTGCCCCCGAATACCACTCCTCTCCTCCAGCCCAAGGACCAGCAGGTCATTGTAAACTTTAAAAAACTCTACACCAAAGCAATGTTTGAAAGGTGCTTTAATGTGACCTCAGACACTAACTTGACCCTACGAGATTTTTGGAAAGAACACTTCAGTATCCTCCATTGCGTAAGCCTTATAGGTAAGGCTTGGGAGGGAGTGACTACCAGGACTTTGAACTCTGCTTGGAGAAAATTGTGGACTGTGTCCACAAGAGGGATTTTGAAGGGTTTGGGGCTGACCCTGATGAGCCTATGTCAGTTGTTAAATCCATTGTGGCACTGGGGAGTTCCATGGGGTTGGATGTGAGTTTGGAGGATGTGGAAGAGTTGGTGGAGGACCACAACGAAGAGCTAACCACTGAGGAGCTGCAAGAGCTTCAGCAGGAAGAGCAACAGATTGCAGCTCAGAATCTTGCTGCAGAGGAGGAGGAAGAGAGATGGAGGAAGGTGCCTTCTTCAGAAATTAAGGAGATTTTTGAAATGTGGGGTAGGATGGAAAGATTTATGGAGAAACATCACTCAGAGAAGGATGTTGCAAGCCATATCAGCAATTTGTACAGTGACAGAGTCTTGGCCCATTTTAGGGAAGTTTTAAAGAGACGCCAGAAACAGAGCTCTCTGGACAGTTTTTTTGCGAGACAGGACTCCAGTGACTCTCAAGGTGGTCCTAGTGGCATTAAGAAACAGAGAAGAGAAGTTTTTTTTTTTTTTTTATTATCACACTGGCCGATTCCCACCAAGGCAGGGTGGCCCGAAAAAGAAAAACTTTCACCATCATTCACTCCATCACTGTCTTGCCAGAAGGGTGCTTTACACTACAGTTTTTAAACTGCAACATTAACACCCCTCCTTCAGAGTGCAGGCACTGTACTTCCCATCTCCAGGACTCAAGTCCGGCCTGCCGGTTTCCCTGAATCCCTTCATAAATGTTACTTTGCTCACACTCCAACAGCACGTCAAGTATTAAAAACCATTTGTCTCCATTCACTCCTATCAAACACGCTCACGCATGCCTGCTGGAAGTCCAAGCCCCTCGCACACAAAACCTCCTTTACCCCCTCCCGCCAACCCTTCCTAGGCCGACCCCTACCCCGCCTTCCTTCCACTACAGACTGATACACTCTTGAAGTCATTCTGTTTCGCTCCATTCTCTCTACATGTCCGAACCACCTCAACAACCCTTCCTCAGCCCTCTGGACAACAGTTTTGGTAATCCCGCACCTCCTCCTAACTTCCAAACTACGAATTCTCTGCATTATATTCACACCACACATTGCCCTCAGACATGACATCTCCACTGCCTCCAGCCTTCTCCTCGCTGCAACATTCATCACCCACGCTTCACACCCATATAAGAGCGTTGGTAAAACTATACTCTCATACATTCCCCTCTTTGCCTCTAAGGACAAAGTTCTTTGTCTCCACAGACTCCTAAGTGCACCACTCACTCTTTTTCCCTCATCAATTCTATGATTCACCTCATCTTTCATAGACCCATCCGCTGACACGTCCACTCCCAAATATCTGAATACATTCACCTCCTCCATACTCTCTCCCTCCAATCTGATATTCAATCTTTCATCACCTAATCTTTTTGTTATCCTCATAACCTTACTCTTTCCTGTATTCACCTTTAATTTTCTTCTTTTGCACACCCTACCAAATTCATCCACCAATCTCTGCAGCTTCTCTTCAGAATCTCCCAAAAGCACAGTGTCATCAGCAAAGAGCAGCTGTGACAACTCCCACTTTGTGTGTGATTCTTTATCTTTTAACTCCACGCCTCTTGCCAAGACCCTCGCATTTACTTCTCTTACAACCCCATCTATAAATATATTAAACAACCACGGTGACATCACACATCCTTGTCTAAGGCCTACTTTTACTGGGAAATAATTTCCCTCTTTCCTACATACTCTAACTTGAGCCTCACTATCCTCGTAAAAACTCTTCACTGCTTTCAGTAACCTACCTCCTACACCATACACTTGCAACATCTGCCACATTGCCCCCCTATCCACCCTGTCATACGCCTTTTCCAAATCCATAAATGCCACAAAGACCTCTTTAGCCTTATCTAAATACTGTTCACTTATATGTTTCACTGTAAACACCTGGTCCACACACCCCCTACCTTTCCTAAAGCCTCCTTGTTCATCTGCTATCCTATTCTCCGTCTTACTCTTAATTCTTTCAATTATAACTCTACCATACACTTTACCAGGTACACTCAACAGACTTATCCCCCTATAATTTTTGCACTCTCTTTTATCCCCTTTGCCTTTATACAAAGGAACTATGCATGCTCTCTGCCAATCACTAGATACCTTACCCTCTTCCATACATTTATTAAATAATTGCACCAACCACTCCAAAACTATATCCCCACCTGCTTTTAACATTTCTATCTTTATCCCATCAATCCCGGCTGCCTTACCCCCTTTCATTTTACCTACTGCCTCACGAACTTCCCCCACACTCACAACTGGCTCTTCCTCACTCCTACAAGATGTTATTCCTCCTTGCCCTATACACGAAATCACAGCTTCCCTATCTTCATCAACATTTAACAATTCCTCAAAATATTCCCTCCATCTTCCCAATACCTCTAACTCTCCATTTAATAACTCTCCTCTCCTATTTTTAACTGACAAATCCATTTGTTCTCTAGGCTTTCTTAACTTGTTAATCTCACTCCAAAACTTTTTCTTATTTTCAACAAAATTTGTTGATAACATCTCACCCACTCTCTCATTTGCTCTCTTTTTACATTGCTTCACCACTCTCTTAACCTCTCTCTTTTTCTCCATATACTCTTCCCTCCTTGCATCACTTCTACTTTGTAAAAACTTCTCATATGCTAACTTTTTCTCCCTTACTACTCTCTTTACATCATCATTCCACCAATCGCTCCTCTTCCCTCCTGCACCCACTTTCCTGTAACCACAAACTTCTGCTGAACACTCTAACACTACATTTTTAAACCTACCCCATACCTCTTCGACCCCATTGCCTATGCTCTCATTAGCCCATCTATCCTCCAATAGCTGTTTATATCTTACCCTAACTGCCTCCTCTTTTAGTTTATAAACCTTCACCTCTCTCTTCCCTGATGCTTCTATTCTCCTTGTATCCCATCTACCTTTTACTCTCAGTGTAGCTACAACTAGAAAGTGATCTGATATATCTGTGGCCCCTCTATAAACATGTACATCCTGAAGTCTACTCAACAGTCTTTTATCTACCAATACATAATCCAACAAACTACTGTCATTTCGCCCTACATCATATCGTGTATACTTATTTATCCTCTTTTTCTTAAAATATGTATTACCTATAACTAAACCCCTTTCTATACAAAGTTCAATCAAAGGGCTCCCATTATCATTTACACCTGGCACTCCAAACTTACCTACCACACCCTCTCTAAAAGTTTCTCCTACTTTAGCATTCAGGTCCCCTACCACAATTACTCTCTCACTTGGTTCAAAGGCTCCTATACATTCACTTAACATCTCCCAAAATCTCTCTCTCTCCTCTGCATTCCTCTCTTCTCCAGGTGCATACACGCTTATTATGACCCACTTCTCGCATCCAACCTTTACTTTAATCCACATAATTCTTGAATTTACACATTCATATTCTCTTTTCTCCTTCCATAACTGATCATTTAACATTACTGCTACCCCTTCCTTTGCTCTAACTCTCTCAGATACTCCAGATTTAATCCCATTTATTTCCCCCCACTGAAACTCTCCTACCCCCTTCAGCTTTGTTTCGCTTAGAGCCAGGACATCCAACTTCTTTTCATTCATAACATCAGCAATCATCTGTTTCTTGTCATCTGCACTACATCCACGCACATTTAAGCATCCCAGTTTTATAAAGTTTTTCTTCTTCTCTTTTTTAGTAATGTATACAGGAGAAAGGGTTACTAGCCCATTGCTCCCGGCATTTTAGTCGCCTCATACGACACGCATGGCTTACGGAGGAAAGATTCTTTTCCACTTCCCCATGGACAATAGAAGAAATAAAAGTCGCCTCATACGACACGCATGGCTTACGGAGAAAGATTCTTTTCCACTTCCCCATGGACAATAGAAGAAATAAAAAAGAACAAGAGCTATTTAAAAAGGAGAAAAACCTAGATCTGAAAAAACCTAGATGTATGTATATATATATATATATGCATGTGCGTGTCTGTGAAGTGTGACCAAAGTGTAAGTAGGAGTAGCAAGATATCCCTGTTATCTAGCGTGTTTATGAGACAGAAAAAGAAACCAGCAATCCTACCATCATGCAAAACAGTTACAGGTTTTTGTTTCACAGTCATCTGGCAGGACGGTAGTACTTCCCTGGGTGGTTGCTGTCTACCAACCTATACAGGAGAAGGGATTTCTAGGCCCCTCCTCCTGGCATTTTAGTCGCCTCTTACAACACGCAGGGCTTACAGAGGAAGAATTCTGTTCCACTTCCTCATGGAGATAAGAGGAAATAAACAAGAACAAGAACTATAAAGAAAATAGAAGAAACCCAGAGGGGTGTGTATATATACGCTTGTACATGTATGTGTAGCGTGACCTAAGTGTAAGTAGAAGTAGCAAGATGTACCTGAAATCTTGCATGTTTATGAGACAGAAAAAAGACACCAGCAATCCTACCATCATGTAAAACAATTACAAGTTTCCATTTTACACTCACTTGGCAGGATGGTAGTACCTCCCTGGGCAGTTGCTGCCTACCAACCTATTACCTAGTGTAATATTATTATTCTTTCTTTCTTTCTTTCAACACATCGGCCGTATCCCACCAAGGCAGGGTGGCCCAAAAGGAAAAACGAAAGTTTCTCCTTTTACATTTAGTAATATATACAGGAGAAGGGGTTACTAGCCCCTTGCCCCTGGCATTTTAGTTGCCTCTTACAACACGCATGGCTTACGGAGGAAGAATTCTGTTCCACTTCCCCATGGAGGTAAGAGGAAATAAACAAGAACAAGAACTAGAAAGAAAATAGCAGAAAACCAAGAGGGGTGTGTATATATATGCTTGTACATGTTTGTGTAGTGTGACCTAAGTGTAAGTAGAAGTAGCAAGACATACCTGAAATCTTGCGTGTTTATGAGACAGACATAAGACACCAGCAATCCTACCATCATGCAAAACAATCACAGGCTTTCGTTTTACACTCACTTGGCAGGACGGTAGTACCTCCCTGGGCGGTTGCTGTCTACCAACCTACTACCTAGGAATATTATTATTATTACAATATAAATAATTTGTAATTTTTATTCACACAAAAAATAGAAGATATACTGTTATGCAGACTACTGTATTATTGTAGCAACTGTATAAATAATGTCAACCCATTCACGACTGCATATTGGAATGGACAGTAATGTCATTTGTTTACTCTTGAACATCGCCAAACAATCGAACATTTCTGCTACTTTGAGCTCAATATCAAGGTACTTTTCATTGTGAAACCAATCAAAATCATATCTATTTCTGTAATATATCTTCCATTCTATCAAATGACACCACAAAAACAAATATACCGCTAAGGGGTGGCTAATGGCTGAGAAGTGAACTCTGTTATTTATGGTCCGATTTCTTTCATTTTTGGTGTACATAAACCCTTAAACGGTCCAAACGTATATATACGTTTTTTCAACATTTGAATGTAAAAAAATGTACATCATCTTTTTTTTTTTTACATTTGAAAATGTGTAAAAAAATTTTTATCTACATTTCTTTTTTTTTATATTTGATAATATGTAAAAAAAACATAGATCTACTTTTGGAGCACTATGGATTTGAACATCGATCTATTTGGACCATTTAAGGGTTAAGAAGCATCTTTCCATGATATACTGCCCAAGTTTCAATAAGTTAGTCCAACAAACAACTGAGATCCAGTTCTCTAGATCAAGAGCAAGAGCCCCCTCACCAGATGCGAGTGGGCCCTTGAGGCCCACTCGCATCTGGAAATTTTGCTCGCACCTGGAAGCAAAAAATCGACTGAGCGACTGCTCATATCTGGAAAACCTTGCACATGAACACACTCATAAGTACAGGTTCCACTGTAATAGAATGCAACAGCAATATAAATATTTAAACCAATTATTTTGGTTAATGCATAAAATTTGTTTCCAGGTACTAACCATGAGAATAACAACAGAGTTTGCTGCCACTAAACGAGTGATTTGATTCCACAATGGCAGATATGGCTCAGGTTTGTTGGTCACAGGATTGAGTCTTGTTGTGGTGACTTTCTCCTCATATTCTGGACGCAGCTCCTCCTCCTCCTCATAGCCTTCTAGGTCCCACTGCCACTGGATGACTGCTTGCTTCCGCTTCCACAGTTCCAGGAACATTGTGGCTGGTAACAAATATATTTTGCTAAGTTCAAATGATTGCCCGTATAAAAAAAATACAAAACTAGGCAATTACTGTATATCATTCCTTTTACACAGAACTGAGCTTTTCTCTGGAAGTAGTAGACATTTTGTTCCAAGGATGGGTCACACCCTGGTGAGTGTAAATCATTGTAAGAAGCTTAACTGATTATAAATGTAAATCT